>NC_069502.1:707961887-708261887 GCF_027579735.1 Bombina bombina
CCTCTTTTCTCTCTCTCTCCCCTCTTTTCTCTCTCTCTCCCCTCTTTTCTCTCTCTCTCCCCTCTTCTCTCTCTCTCTCCCCTCTTCCAGTCTAGATCTGCCCAGTTAACTGTAAGTGCTATTACTGTTGAGTAGAAGTGTCTAGAAGCCTAATCACAAAGTGATAGACCATGCAAACTTACAGAGCAGGGCCACCAAGTGCTGAAGTGGGATAGTGTGTAAAAATGGTCTCTCATCTGTTTCATCATACGCTACAGAATTCTAAACTGCCTCTGGAACAAAATCGGCACGAGAACTGTGTCGGGACTTGCTTCACAAAATGGTTTTCCTTGGCTGACCATCTGTATAGAAGCCTCACATCATCATATGCAATGCCAAGTGCTTCAGTGTCTTAAAGTACGCTGCCACTGGACACAGTGAAAACGTGTTCCCTCTAACAGTTAATCACGCTTCTCTGGCAGCCTGATGGAAGAATCTTGGTGTATTGTATACCATAGGAATGCTACCTACAATAATGCATATTGCCTACTGTTAAGTGCGGTGGCGGAAGGATAATAGCCTGGGGTTGTTTTTTTTAAGGCTAGGTCCCTTAGTTCCAGTGAAGAGTCAACTTAATGCTAAAGTTTACAAAGACATTTTAGACAATTGGGTGCTTCCAAATTTCTGACAACAGTTTGGGGAAGGCCCTTTCCTGTTCCCGCATGACTGTGACCCTGTGCACAAATTTGGTGGTGAGAAACTTGAGTGGAAGCAAAGAGCCATGACATTAACCCCCCTCAACACCTTTGGGATGAATTCAAATGCCTTCCCAGGAGAGTTGTGGCTGTTATAGCTGCAAAGTGGTGTGGGGGAGCTCAATATTATTGCCAATGGTTTTGGAATGGGATGTCCAACAAGCTCATATAGGTGTGAAAATGCGTCCACATAGAAAGAACTCTGTCCAAACAATTCATTCATGCCCATTGGTTAATGAGTCAGCATTGATGGCAAATGTTTGAGAATCTCTCTGACAATTTAGCAGCAGTGTATTTTCATATTCCAGGAAGGAACTTTAATTCATTGATGCAGAAAACCAGACAAATTCTGCAGTGGGTAGAAACACATGCTCTGAATGTTACACCAGGCCATTTTGCACAATTCTTATCCACAGAGATCATCACCAGTTTCTCAGGTTCGCCTTCCTGGACAAACACTACCAGTTGTGGCCCTCTCCTTCGGGTTGGCCACAGCTCCCAGAATCTTCACAAAGGTGCTGGAGTCCCTTCTGGCGGTTCTAAGGCCGCGGGGCATAGCAGTGGCCCCCTATATGGACGATATTTTGATTCAGGCGTCAACTTACCAGCTAGCCAAATCTCACACGGACATTGTGCTGGCTTTTCTAAGAACTCACGGGTGGAAGGTGAATATGCAAAAGAGTTCACTATTTCCGCTGACAAGAGTTCCATTTCTAGGAACTCTGATAGACTCGGTAGGCATGAAAATATTTCTGACGGAGGTCAGAAAGTCAATGATCTTAACTACTCACCGGGCACTTAGGTCCACTCCTCGGCCATCAGTGGCGCAGTGTATGGAGGTCATTGGATTAATGGTAGCGGCAATGGACATAGTTCCGTTTGCTCGCTTACATCTCAGACCACTGCAGCTGTGCATGCTCAGACAGTGGAATGGGGATTATGTGGATTTGTCTCCTCAGATAAATCTGGATCTAGAGACCAGAGACTCTCTTGTTTGGTGGTTGTCACAGGATCATCTGTCCCAGGGAATGTGCTTCTGCAGGCCAGCATGGGTCATAGTGATGACGGACGCCAGCCTCTTGGGCTGGGGTGCAGTCTGGAATTCCCTGAAGGCTCATGGTGTTTGGACTCAGGAGGAGTCCCTACTACCAATCAATATTCTGGAACTGAGAGCAATATTCAATGTACTTCAAGCGTGGCCTCAGTTGGCCTTGGCCAAATTCATAAGGTTCCAGTCGGACAATATCACGACTGTAGCATATGTCAATCATCAAGGGGGAACTAAGAGTTCTCTAGCGATGATAGAGGTTTCCAAGATAATTCGATGGGCAGAGACGCACTCTTGCCATCTATCGGCAATTTTCATCCCAGGAGTGGAGAACTGGGAAGCTGATTTTCTAAGTCATCAGACTTTATATCCGGGGGAGTGGGAGCTCCATCCGGAGGTGTTTGCGACATTGATTCATCAATGGGGCTCACCGGAATTGGATCTGATGGCATCTCGTCAGAATGCCAAACTTCCTTGTTACGGATCCAGATCAAGGGATCCTCAAGCAGTGCTGATAGATGCTCTAGCAGTACCTTGGTCGCTCAACCTGGCTTATGTGTTTCCTCCCTTTCCTCTCTTGCCTCGTCTGAGTGCCAGAATCAAACAAGAGAGAGCTTTGGTAATCTTGATAGCACCTGCGTGGCCACGCAGGACTTGGTATGCAGATTTGGTGGAAATGTCATCTCTGCCATCGTGGAAACTGCCACTGAGACAGGATCTTCTCATTCAAGGTCTGTTCCAACACCCAAATCTAAATTCTCTACAGCTGACTGCCTGGAGATTGAATGCTTGATTTTATCTAAGCGGGGTTTCTCTGAGTCGGTTATTGATACCTTGATTCAGGCTCGGAAGCCTGTCACTAGGAAAATTTACCATAAGATATGGCGTAAATATCTTTATTGGTGCGAATCCAAGGGCTACTCATGGAGTAGGGTTAGGATTCCTAGGATTTTGTCCTTTCTCCAAGAAGGATTGGAGAAGGGATTATCAGCTAGTTCCTTAAAGGGACAAATTTCTGCTTTGTCAATTTTACTACACAAGCGTCTGGTGGATGTCCCAGACGTTCAGTCTTTTTGTAAGGCTTTAGTCAGAATCAAGCCTGTGTTTAAACCTGTTGCTCCGCCATGGAGTTTGAATTTAGTTCTCAATGTTCTTCAAGGGGTTCCGTTTGAACCCATGCATTCCATAGATATTAAGCTTTTATCTTGGAAAGTTTTGTTTTTAGTTGCCATCTCTTCTGCTCGAAGAGTTTCTGAGCTTTCTGCATTACAATGCGACTCACCTTTATCTTATATTCAATTCTGATAAGGTGGTTTTGCGCACTAAACCTGGATTCCTTCCTATGGTTGTTTCAAATAAGAATATTAATCAGGAAATTATTGTTCCTTCTCTATGTCCTAATCCTTCTTCTAGGAAGGAGCGTCTGTTACATAATCTGGACGTGGTTTGTGCCTTGAAGTTTTACTTACAAGCGACCAAGGATTTCCGTCAAACATCTTCTCTATTTGTTGTTTATTCTGGAAAGCGTAGGGGTCAAAAAGCTACGACTACCTCTTTCTTTTTGGCTGAAAAGCATCATCCGTTTGGCAGACGAGACTGCTGGACAGCAGCCTCCTGATAAGATTACAGCTCATTCTACTAGAGCGGTGGCTTCCACATGGGCTTTTAAAAACGATGTTTCTGTTGAACAGATTTGTTAGGCTGCGACTTGGTCCTCCCTTCATACTTTTTCCAAATTTTACAAATTTGATACTTTTGCTTCTTCTGAGGCTATTTTTGGGAGAAAAGTTCTTCAAGCAGTGGTGCCTTCTGTTTAGATATCTGTCTTGTCCCTCCCGTTCATCCGTGTCCTGTAAGCTTTGGTATTGTATTCAACAAGTAAGGATGAATCCGTGGACTCGTCGTATCTAGTAGAAGAAAAGGAAATGTATTCTTACCTGATAAATTGATTTCTTCTACGATAAGACAAGTCCACGGCCCTCTCTGTCATATTAGACAGATTAGATTTTTGTTTTCAAAACTTCAGTCACCTCTGCACCTTTTTTAGTTTCTCCTTTTTCTTCCTATACCTTCGGTCGAATGACTGGGGGGTGCAGTCAAGGGAGGAGCTATATAGACAGCTCTGCTGTGGTGCTCTATGCCACTTCCTGTTAGCAGGAGGATAATATCCCACAAGTAAGGATGCATCCGTGGACTCATATCGTAGAAGAAATCAATTTATCAGGTAAGCATAAATTTCCTTTTTTTTACAGCAGTCATTTTGACATGAAATAGTAGGACAAATACAGGTGCTAGCAATGACATTAATTAGGGTTCCATTCCATGTAGGTTTACGAGAGCCAGGTTCCTGCTATTGCTCAAGTGTAAGAGGAGGGCACACTAAATACTTATAAATAAGTGATGAGAGACAGCTCCTTTTCAAACAGGGGCACAGGAAAGGGCTAGCCAATATGGTATAGGTTCGAAACGTCGTTACAATGGACCCTGTAAGAAACTAATAAAGGTCTTTTAAAATTTACTGGAGGCTGGAAAATTACCTTTTTGAAATCACACTAAATACTTGCCACTTTTGCCTATAGAAGCTGTTTTTCAGATATATTTTTTTCCTGTTTTTTTTTATACTGTTTACAAATATCCTATACTTCTCTTGATAAGTGTATCCAGTCCACAGATCATCCATTACTTGTGGGATATTCTCCTTCCCAACAGGAAGTTGCAAGAGGATCACCCACAGCAGAGCTGCTATATAGCTGCTCCCCTAACTGTCATATCCAGTCATTCTCTTGCAAGCCTCAACCAAGATGGAGGTCGTAAGAGGAGTGTGGTGTTTTATACTTACTTTATTCTTCAATCAAAAGTTTGTTATTTTTAAATGGTGCCAGAGTGTACTGTTTATCTCAGGCAGTATTTAGCAGAAGAATCTGCCTGCATTTTCTATGATCTTAGCAGAAGTAACTAAGATCCATGGCTGTTCTCACATATTCTGATGAGTGAGGTAAATTCAGAGAGGGAATGGTGTGCAGGTTTTCCTGCAACAAGGTATGTGCAGTTAATATTTTTCTAGGGATGGAATTTGCTAGAAAATGCTGCTTATACCGGATTAATGTAAGTAAAGCCTTAAATGCAGTGATAGCTACTGGTATCAGGCTTATTAATAGAGATACATACTCTTATAAAATGTAATATAAAACGTTTGCTGGCATGTTAATCGTTTTTATATATGTTTGGTGACAAAACTTATTGGGGCCTAGTTTTTTTTCCACATGGCTGGTTTGATTTCTGCCTAGAGACAGTTTCCACCATGGACTATGCCTCTAAGACAGGACCTTCTAATACAAGGTCCTTTCAATCATCCAAATCTAATTTCTCTGAGACTGACTGCATGTAGATTGAACGCTTGATTCTATCAAAGCGTGACTTCTCCGAGTCAGTCATTGATACCTTAATACAGGCACGAAAGCCTGTTACCAGGAAAATCTATCACAAGATATGGCGTACATATCTTTACTGGTGTGAATCCAAGAATTACTCATGGAGTAAGGTTAGGATTCCTAGGATATTGTCCTTTCTCCAAGAGGGTTTGGACAAAGGATTATCAGCTAGTTCCTTAAAGGGACAGATTTCTGTCTATTCTTTTGCACAAGCGTCTGGCAGAAGTTCCAGACGTCCAGGCATTTTGTCAGGCTTTGGTTAGAATTAAGCCTATGTTTAAACCTGTTGCTCCCCCATGGAGCTTAAACTTGGTTCTTAAAGTTCTTCAAGGAGTTTCGTTTGAACCCCTTCATTCCATTGATATTAAGCTTTTATCTTGGAAAGTTCTGTTTTTGATTGCTATTTCCTCGGCTCGGAGAGTCTCTGAGCTATCTGCCTTACAATGTGATTCTCCTTATCTGATTTTTCATGCAGATAAGGTAGTTCTGCGTACCAAACCTGGGTTTTTACGTAAGGTGGTTTCTAACAAGAATATCAATCAAGAGATTGTTGTTCCATCATTGTGTCCTAATCCTTCTTCAAAGAAGGAACGTCTTTTACATAATCTGGACGTAGTCCGTGCCTTGAAGTTTTACTTACAAGCTACTAAAGATTTTCGTCAAACATCTTCCCTGTTTGTCGTTTATTCTGGACAGAGGAGAGGTCAAAAAGCTTCGGCAACCTCTCTTTCCTTTTGGCTTCGGAGTATTATACGCCTAGCCTATGAGACTGCTGGACAGCAGCCCCCTGAAAGAATTACAGCTCATTCTACTAGAGCTGTGGCTTCCACCTGGGCCTTTAAAAATGAGGCCTCTGTTGAACAGATTTGCAAGGCCGCGACTTGGTCTTCGCTTCACACCTTTTCCAAATTTTCCAAATTTGATACTTTTGCTTCTTCGGAAGCTGTTTTTGGGAGAAAGGTTCTTCAGGCAGTGGTTCCTTCCGCTTAATCCTGCCTTGTCCCTCCCATCATCCGTGTACTTTAGCTTTGGTATTGGTATCCCACAAGTAATGGATGATCCGTGGACTGGATACACTTAACAAGAGAAAACATAATTTATGCTTACCTGATAAATTTATTTCTCTTGTAGTGTATCCAGTCCACGGCCCGCCCTGTCCTTTTAAGGCAGGTCTAACTTTTAATTAAACTACAGTCACCACTGCACCCTATGGTTTCTCCTTTCTCTGTTTGTTTTCGGTCGAATGACTGGATATGACAGTTAGGGGAGGAGCTATATAGCAGCTCTGCTGTGGGTGATCCTCTTGCAACTTCCTGTTGGGAAGGAGAATATCCCACAAGTAATGGATGATCCTTGACTGGATACACTACAAGAGAAATAAATTTATCAGGTAAGCATAAATTATGTTTTTCTTGTATTCTGATAAAGACTGAGAAATAATTATATATGTTCATTATATACCATTGCTAAAACAACAAATCTAATGGTGGCCCAAGACTTTGTACAGTAATATTAATATATACACACACAAACACACACACCTGCATTTAAAAAGATGATTATTATAATCTATCATGATTAATGCAATCTTCTAAGGCATAATTTATATAATTTTCCTCTTTTTTTTTTTTTTTACCCTTAGCACGTCTCTATTCATGCCTTGAACACATGAGAGAAGTTCTGGGAGACACTGTTGGGGAACCGATTATGGTTGATGCAATATTGCAGTGTCAGTATGATGAAGCCAAAGCACTCGACCTGGTATTTACAAAAGATTGCAACAAGAACGTGAAGTCAGCAAACCAGAACACGGCAAAAGGTATATTTTACCGGGGGCGTTATTTCATTATTCTTAAGTAACATTATTAGTGAATTTAAATACAAACAATAATACAGAAATAGGGGGACAGCGCCAATAGTACGAAAAAGTATACAGGCTCACTTCTATTTGGACAATCGCCTAACGAAATTGTACAGATGGATAAATAGGAATTATTAAATATATGAAGGAGCGCCCCAAGAGAGGCTTAAGTATACTAAAGAAAGTGGAAATAAAGGATTACTAGATAATGGTGTTACTGATGTTATAGAACACTCATAAGACAAGTTAGTAGTATTAAAAAGTGTCCTAGCCTAAGGGAGGATAGAAACTGGAAAAAAACTCAAAAAGAAAAGAATGTACTAAGAAAATTAGATATAGCTTATAATGGCCCAGATAAATATGTGTGTATAGATATAAAGTCTATAACAAGTGACGATAAAATAACAATAAAGTGACGATAAAGTGTTTTAGATAAAATACAATGTCTAGGATGTGAGATGAAGGTGTATCAATTGTATATAAATGGCAGTGATGCAATCTGAGAGGGAAGTGGGGAGGGTTGGATATGTAAATGGATATAATGTACTTTTAGAGAAAATAAAAATAAAAATTATATCCAATAAATACTTATTAATGCCGTGTGGTGGTATAGTCAAATAGTAAAGTACAGTGGCGTGTAACAAACAATACTATACTTGGGGTATAATTGTGACACAATTATTCTATAGTTCTAAAGTGGTAACAATAAAATATATTTATTATATAGCAATAATGTTGAAATTAAATTCATCAAAATAGAAACATAATAGCAACCAAGAGTTAGCTGAGAACCGGACAACAATAGTTTGGTAAGTGATTAAGTCCATGTAACAAAATAGACCAATATGAAAAAAAAAAAACTCAGTACTGAAAAAAATAAAAAAAAATAAAAAAAAATAAAAATAAATAAATATATATATATATATATATATATATATATATATATATATATATATATATATATATATATATATACATATATATATATATATATACAACACACAGAGAAAACCCAGCAATCACTTACAAGCTCTCAGCTAAGATTTAAAAGCAAAAATGGAAAGGTTAGTTACCGCATCTGGCCAAATGGGACAAGCCCAGGTACCTCGTCAAGGTCCTTTCCAACACCTGGGACCCTAAAACAGCCACACAATGCAAGCTTTCAAATCCAAACAAACTGAAAACAAGGGAAGGGTGCACAGGAATATGTAACCACCCTAGACATATACAAAACACGGAGGGGAACTGCACTCTCATACCGGACCGGGTACACATCCCATGACCCTGCAACATGCTCAGCCCTGGGTGCCACTGGCACTCACAGGAAGCTGTGCTGTCCCCAGAGCCACAAGCAGTTAACCCCAGACAGGTCTATGTGCAAGTACCATAGGGAAAATTACAAAACAAATTAATACAACACACAGAGAAAACCCAGCAATCACTTACAAGCTCTCAGCTAAGATTTAAAAGCAAAAATGGAAAGGTTAGTTACCGCATCTGGCCAAATGGGACAAGCCCAGGTACCTCGTCAAGGTCCTTTCCAACACCTGGGACTCTAAAACAGCCACACAATGCAAGCTTTCAAATCCAAACAAACTGAAAACAAGGGAAGGGTGCACAGGAATATGTAACCACCCTAGACATATACAAAACACGGAAGGGAACTGCACTCTCATACCGGACCGGGTACACATCCCATAACCCTGCAACATGCTCAGCCCTGGGTGCCACTGGCACTCACAGGAAGCTGTGCTGTCCCCAGAGCCACAAGCAGTTAACCCCAGATTTTCCCTATGGTACTTGCACCCAGACCTGTCTGGGGTTAACTGCTTGTGGCTCTGGGGACAGCACAGCTTCCTGTGAGTGCCAGTGGCACCCAGGGCTGAGCATGTTGCAGGGTCATGGGATGTGTACCCGGTCCGGTATGAGTGCAGTTCCCTTCCGTGTTTTTTATATATATATATATATATATATATATATATATATATATATATATATATATATATAGAGACAGAGAGAGAGAGAGAAAAAATATTAACAAAAAAAATATAAAAAATCAAAAACATAGTCACAGTTGTATCCAAATAGATATGAAATTTAAACGTTCTGGTGGAAATAAAAGTTCAAGTGAAGATCCGATTACTAACAGTGAATCCAGATGAAGACCGGGCACCAACTCTAAGCACTTTTAGTAAAGCAAACCTATATGGGGAAAAAAGAAAGACTACTACATAAACAGTACAAGAAAATGTATCCTAGAGGTAATGCGCTCACCGTTTACAAAAAGAGTAAACTTTATTGTTATTTTATCGTCACTTGTTATAGACTTTATATCTATACACACATTTATCTGGGCCATTATAAGCTATATCTAATTTTCTTAGTACATTCTTTTCTTTTTGAGTTTTTTTCCAGTTGCTATCCTCCCTAAGGCTAGGACACTGTTTAATACTACTAACTTGTCCTATGAGTGTTCTATAACATCAGTGACACCATTATCTAGTAATCCTTTATTTCCACTTTCTTTAGTATATTTAAGCCTCTCTTGGGGTGCTCCTTCATATAGTTAATAATTTCTATTTAACATTATTAGTGTGCAGATTATATGATATTGATAGTAAAAGTACTGTATTTACTCGATTATAAAACAACCCCCCCCAACTGTGGATATTATTGGGGAAAAAAAAAAGACGAGTCCCCTTTGCCTCACAAATAGCCCCCTCTGTCTCTTCACCTTTGCCCTCTTAATCCTTAAATCTGAACCCCTCTCTCTGCTGCTCCCCCTCATCATGAATGATCCTCATTCCAGTAAGCTGTCACCTCACATTTACTGGTATTACCTGGTAGCTAATCTGCAGCTAGAATGATCAAGTTCACTAAAGGACCAATCATGTCACTCACTGCAGTCACATGGCTTCTGTCTGTGATGTGAGTTTGCCAGTCCTTTAGCTGCATGGAATCTAGCTGCTGCTGCTACTACCGGTCTACCTGGTTTCAGTTTTACTGTAGGGAAGAGACAGGGGCCGGTCAAAGATAAATCTAGCTGCTACTGAACTCTGACTCACTGCATGGTTAATTAGTTATACTGTAGTGAAGACAGGGGCTGGTGTCCATTCATTATGAATGTGTCCAATCTCAGGCTCGATTATAAGACGACCTCGATTATAAGACGATGTCGGTTTTTCAGAGGTTTTATAAAAGGCCAAGTGTGTTTGTCCGAAGCTGTCATGCGCAGTAGAGGCAGCACGAAGACAAACACACCTGGCCTTACCTGACATGCTGTTTGCGGCGGTGGGGCAAAAGTGGGCGTGGCCGGATGGGAGCGTGGACGTGCGTCGGGGGGGGGGGGGGCGTGATTGGCCGCGGTCGGCGTGAGAGAGGGGAGAGAAATAGAGAGGGGGAGCGACAAAAAGAGATAGTTAAGAGCTAAAGAGAGCGGAAAGAGCAGAAGAGAGAGCAAAAGAGGGATGGAGAGAGAGAGAGAGCAAAAGAGGGATGGAGAGAGAGAGCAAAAGAGGGATGGAGAGAGAGAGCAAAAGAGGGATGGAGAGAGAGAGCAAAAGAGGGATGGAGAGAGAGAGCAAAAGAGGGATGAAGAGAGAGAGCAAAAGAGGGATGAAGAGAGAGAGAGAGCAAAAGAGGGATGGAGAGAGAGAGAGCAAAAGAGGGATGGAGAGAGAGAGAGCAAAAGAGGGATGGAGAGAGAGAGAGCAAAAGAGGGATGGAGAGAGAGAGAGCAAAAGAGGGATGGAGAGAGAGAGAGCAAAAGAGGGATGGAGAGAGAGAGCAAAAGAGGGATGGAGAGAGAGAGCAAAAGAGGGATGGAGAGAGAGAGAGCAAAAGAGGGATGGAGAGAGAGAGAGAGCAAAAGAGGGATGGAGAGAGAGAGAGCAAAAGAGGGATGGAGAGAGAGCAAAAGAGGGATGGAGAGAGAGCAAAAGAGGGATGGAGAGAGAGCAAAAGAGGGATGGAGAGAGAGCAAAAGAGGGATGGAGAGAGAGCAAAAGAGGGATGGAGAGAGAGCAAAAGAGGGATGGAGAGAGAGAGAGCAAAAGAGGGATGGAGAGAGCAAAAGAGGGATGGAGAGAGCAAAAGAGGGATGGAGAGAGCAAAAGAGGGATGGAGAGAGCAAAAGAGGGATGGAGAGAGCAAAAGAGGGATGGAGAGAGAGAGCAAAAGAGGGATGGAGAGAGAGAGCAAAAGAGGGATGGAGAGAGAGAGCAAAAGAGGGATGGAGAGAGAGAGCAAAAGAGGGATGGAGAGAGAGAGCAAAAGAGGGATGGAGAGAGAGAGCAAAAGAGGGATGGAGAGAGAGAGCAAAAGAGGGATGGAGAGAGAGAGCAAAAGAGGGATGGAGAGAGAGAGCAAAAGAGAGGGGAGAGAGACAGGGGAGAGAGGGGGGAGAGAGAGAGCAAAGGAGAGGGGGGAGAGAGAGAAAAGAGAGGGGAAAGAGCAAAATAGATGGAAGAGAGAGCAAAAGAGAGAGGGGAGAGAGCAAAAGAGGAATGGAGAGAGAGAGCAAAAGAGGGATGGAGAGAGCAAAAGAGGGATGGAGAGAGAGAGCAAAAGAGGGAATGGGGGAGAGAGCAAAAGAGGGATGGGGGGAGAGAGCAAAAGAGGGATGGGGGGAGAGAGCAAAAGAGGGATGGGGGGAGAGAGCAAAAGAGGGATGGGGGGAGAGAGCAAAAGAGGGATGGGGGGAGAGAGCAAAAGAGGGATGAGGGGAGAGAGCAAAAGAGGGATGGGGGGAGAGAGCAAAAGAGGGATGGAGAGAGAGAGCAAAAGAGGGATGGAGAGTGAGAGCAAAAGAGGGATGGAGAGTGAGAGCAAGAGAGGGATGGAGAGTGAGAGCAAGAGAGGGATGGAGAGTGAGAGCAAGAGAGGGATGGAGAGTGAGAGCAAGAGAGGGATGGAGAGTGAGAGCAAAAGAGGGATGGAGAGTGAGAGCAAAAGAGGGATGGAGAGTGAGAGCAAAAGAGGGATGGAGAGTGAGAGCAAAAGAGGGATGGAGAGTGAGAGCAAAAGAGGGATGGAGAGTGAGAGCAAAAGAGGGATGGAGAGTGAGAGCAAAAGAGGGATGGAGAGTGAGAGCAAAAGAGGGATGGAGAGTGAGAGCAAAAGAGGGATGGAGAGTGAGAGCAAAAGAGGGATGGAGAGTGAGAGCAAAAGAGGGATGGAGAGTGAGAGCAAAAGAGGGATGGAGAGTGAGAGCAAAAGAGGGATGGAGAGTGAGAGCAAAAGAGGGATGGAGAGTGAGAGCAAAAGAGGGATGGAGAGTGAGAGCAAAAGAGGGATGGAGAGTGAGAGCAAAAGAGGGATGGAGAGTGAGAGCAAAAGAGGGATGGAGAGTGAGAGCAAAAGAGGGATGGAGAGTGAGAGCAAAAGAGGGATGGAGAGTGAGAGCAAAAGAGGGATGGAGAGTGAGAGCAAAAGAGGGATGGAGAGTGAGAGCAAAAGAGGGATGGAGAGTGAGAGCAAAAGAGGGATGGAGAGTGAGAGCAAAAGAGGGATGGAGAGTGAGAGCAAAAGAGGGATGGAGAGTGAGAGCAAAAGAGGGATGGAGAGTGAGAGCAAAAGAGGGATGGAGAGTGAGAGCAAAAGAGGGATGGAGAGTGAGAGCAAAAGAGGGATGGAGAGTGAGAGCAAAAGAGGGATGGAGAGTGAGAGCAAAAGAGGGATGGAGAGTGAGAGCAAAAGAGGGATGGAGAGTGAGAGCAAAAAAAGGGGAGAGACAGATCAAGAGGGGGAGAGAGAGCAAAAGAGAGGGATGGAGAGAGAGAGCAAAAGAGAGGGATGGAGAGAGAGAGCAAAAGAGAGGGAGGAGAGAGAGAGCAAAAGAGAGGGAGGAGAGAGAGAGAGTGCAAAAGAGAGGGGGGAGAGAAAGCAAAAGAGGGGGGAGAGAGCAAAAGAGAGGTGGAGCGAGAGAGCACAAAAGAGAGGGGGAGAGAGAGAGCAAGTGGTGGGACCGCTGTATTGCAAAAAATGGCCCGTGTAAACGGGCTTTAGGACTAGTAGTCTTATAATCGAGCAAATACAGTAACATTATGCATTTTTATATTGTTATAATATAGAATGTGAGCTATTGTTTGTATATACCACTTCTGCCTTTTGGCACTGCTGTTTTATAGTATTAATGAACCATAGTGAAAAATGTAGTTATAATAAAGAAACTATTGATGTGAACGATTAAAATGAAGGTCAAAGGTCATAACATCTTGAATGTGGAGCAAAAATTACAACCATACACAATATATTGAAAATATACTTAGCTCACACAGTGTAAGTGGAGGTATAATGCAGACCTCTCATCTCCTGCTTCTAAAACATCACTCCCTTGATTCATGGGTTGCAATATTTTTTTCATTTATCGTTGTATTATCTTAGTAGTTTGCCATAAAACTCTTCTCCTCCTTATAATCATGGTATCTACACAGTCCCTATTCCTGTGTTTTGCTGACTAAACAGTCCTTTCACAGCCATTAGATCTTATTCCTGGATTAGTTTTCATGTTTGCTATTGACTAGAAGACATAGGTGTTTTTTCTTTGTTGCATAAAAAACCTTTGTTTATTGCTCAGTGCTTGAAGTTGATTTTCCTTCACACTTCAGTTGCTAAAACTGTCTAGTTATACTTAATTCCCCATGCCTGCCTGGCCAACAGTACGAAAAGACTTTTTTGCGCATATATATATATATATATATATATATATATATATATATATATATATATATATATATATATATATATATATATATATATATATATATATATATATATATACTCATACACACACAAGCACAAATATCACCACATTTTACTAGTAAATTGAGTAAAGTTGAAGGAAAAAAAGCCTTGTAATATGCTTTCATTATTTTATTATTTTTTTTGCCCTCTTTCATTTAATTTAGCTCTGCAACTTGTGAATTTTCTTATTCTCAGAGCTAGAAATGCACTCTACAGACTTTTTAAAGGGACACTCAAGTGAAAATTTAATTTTCATGATTAAAGGGACACTAAACCCACATTTTTTCTTTTGTGATTCAGACAGAGCATGCAATTTTAAGCAACTTTCTAATTTACTCCTATTATCAAATTTTCTTTATTCTCTTGGTATCTTTATTTGAAATGCAAGAATGTAAGTTTAGATGCCGGCCCATTTTTGGTGAATAACCTGGGTTATTCTTGCTGATTGGTGGATAAATTCATCTACCAATAAAAAAGTGGTGTCCATAGTTCTGAACTAAAAAAGAAGCTTAGATGCCTTCTTTTTTAAATAAAGGTAGCAAGTGAACGAAGGAAAAGTTATAATAGGAGTAAATTAGAAAGTTGCTTAAAATTGCATGCTCTATCTGAATCACGAAAGAAAAAATTTGGGTTCAGTGTCCCTTTAAGAAAGCACAAGCAATTTTAAACAACTTTCCAATTGACTTCCATTAACAAAATGCGCACCGTCTTTTTATATTTACACGTTTTGAGTCATCTCCTACTGGGCATGTGCAAGAATTTACAGCATATATACGTATATGCATTTGTGATTGGCTGATGGCTGTCATATGATACAGGGAGAGTGGAAATAGACTTAACTTTGAAATTTGTCAGAAAATAATCTACTACTCATTTGAAGTATAGACTAAGTGCTATCACATTATCTTTTTATCATTAATTTGTTGATTATGCAGATCTACAGTATTTACTGGTCCTTTACGTCTATGCATGCCACATATCTGTCTCTGTGTGGCGTTAGTAGACAAAAACAGCAAAACAATGCTCTTTACACTAACATAAAGACTGACAAGCCTTGCCAGCTGCAGATGGGTCGAGCATGGCTGTTGAAAAAAATTTGCCGCAAACACGTTTTTCTAGGTAAATACAACAAATATCTTGTAATTAAAAAAGAAAATTGTAATGGAACTCGATTGGGCAATGATATTTAAACAAAAAGCTTTATACAACTAGTCATGTAAACATAACTTGATGTTATAATTATGTGATTTTGAGAAATTAATGAGGTTATGATTTTGGTTATATTTAGTAAATAAGTGCCTTTTTGTCTTCTTTGCATATCTGATTATGTCCTTTGCTTGACTCGTCCCTTTTACTTGGTTTCCTCTATTCATCTGAAAATCATTGGCTATCGTAAGGTAAGAAGATCTATTTCCTTCTCTACAGAGCTTAGCTTACAAACACAATATATTTTGTCCTGTTGAAAAACAAGATATAAATGTTGATCTAAGTCTAGCCAAAAAAGAATTATTTTCTAGTGGTTGCCTTGGAAGTATGCTAGATATCGAAATTGGTAAACCTGATACAGCATTAAATGCTGGCAATACTTTTTCTTCTATTACACCCAGTTTATCCTTATCAACCCTCATAGGGAATTCAAAGCCTTCGGAATTGTCGGAAATCAGTCTGTTTCAATTAATTTCTGGTTCAAATTTGAATGATAATTTTAAAGAATCATCAGACTTGCTTATGACAAACCATTCAGGAATTTTCTCTTCAAATCTTGAAAGTACATTTGAGGTTTCAGATTTGAAACAGCAGCAGGGAAATCAAGTCAGTACATCTTGTACCCTAAATAATTATGCTCAAGATGGTATAACTGAGCACAAACTAAAGTGTAATGAAGTCAGATCTGTTTCTTGTTTTCCGAAAAACGAAGTTTCTGATGACAAGACCTTTTATACCAGTACAGATATATTTGGTAGCCTAAGCTCTGTTTTACAAAATTCTGAGACCAGCATATCCACCAATACAGATAGTTTGGTTATGACTAAATATGGAAGTCCCTCTCTGGCAGATCTGATTCAGGAGCATATAGATATCCGTCCCGAACCAGACCTTTCTCTTAGTAACTCCCACAGTAATCCATCTGAGAATAAAGGAGTGCAGCTTGGATCTCTGTTAGATGTGAACCAACTGCCTAATAAGTCATATGAAACTGAAATACAACCATTGACAAAATGCCTGTCGTCTCTCTCTGTTTCGGAAAGCCTTAATTTTAAAGAAACACCAGTATCTTTGTCTGATTTAATTGATAAGGCTAATATGGGTTCTACTTGGAACTCACACAAACTTTGGTCATGTAGCCCCTTAATGGAAACTGATAAGGATATTGATCTGAGCATCCTTATTAACAATCCTGCAGCTTCTGGGAATATACTTGACCCACCGGTTTTAAGGTCAAATCAAACTAAACCAGAGCATTCCACTAAAAAAGAAAACAATAACTTAAAAATACACTTCCCTTTGAACCATAAGAAAGAGATGTATCGAGCAAAAATGCTGAAGGCCAGGCCATCTCCGTTTGCTTTAAGTTTATGTTTTAGTTACTTACCAAAAGCATGTAAAAAAAGCATATTGATGATTCAGCAGTTCCAACATAACTATGTCGCTGAGGAAAAGGATGAAATGCTACAACCAGCAATAACACCATTCAATTTTCAAACACCTTCCCCTGATGACATTGTGAAAGAAAATCAGAAAAAAGCTTTCATGAGATAGTATCAATTGACTTTTTTTTTTTTTAACTAACTTTTCTTATTGTCACCTATGGTTATTGATACTGGTGATATGTGATTTTATATACAGTTTAAATATCTGAAAAGATTTTAAAAAAGATTTGTATTTTCTTTTGAAACTGGGTTTTGATGGAGGTTTCTTTTTTAACCAATATTTTTTTTTTTTAATTGTAAAACAGTATTTAAAGCCAACCAGCTTTGTTGACCTAATCAAATATAATATATCATTAAAAAATATAGCAAATAAATTTTTGTTGGAACTGTAGACAACTTCAGATATTACTTTGGGATAAATGGATTTACATTGCTCAGCATTTAGTATTCATATCAAGCTGCTGTTTTATTTATCTTGTAAATTATTTTTTATTGGTTATTAGCATCTATCCATTTTTATTAATGAAACCTCAATAAATCTGGCCACATTCAGTACATTCATTTATTCTTATGCTCTGTTCTAAACCTTAATGAAAATGTATTGTAGCATATAGGTCACTGGTTTTCAAACCTGTCCTCGGCTTCCCCAACAGACCAGGTTTTCTGGATTACCTTGGATAATAGCAGGTAAAATATCTAGGTTTACTAATCAGCTGATTGTTTCACCTGTGCTCTAGTTCAGATATCCTCAATATGTGACCTGTTAGGGAAGTCTGAGGACAGGTTTGAAAACCAGTGATATAGACAATTTATTAACCTCATATTGGAAGCAAACATGTACTTATAGACCTATTTCTTGCCAAAAAACATTAATTTGCTTCTATAAAATCGCTTCAAAACCGACATGATTCCTACGGCTGTTTGCAAAACTAAATTTAAATATTGACACTCGTCTTAAAATAGTTTTACAGCCTTATTCCAAGAGAAATTGTTTTAGCCATTCCTCAGTTAATTTGCAAGAACTGTGAAGTGTGGCCTGGGCAGAACAGAAGTGTTCTCCGCATACAGTGCAAAAGGTTCACTGTTGGTGCATTTTTTGCTCTTGACGAAAATGAAACCTGTTCATGATCTTGCTTTTAGGAATAGTTAAAGGAATACTAAACACACATTTTTTTTTTCCAATGTTTTAGATAAAGCATGCAATTTTAAGCAACTTTATCATTTACTCCTATTATCAATTTCTATCTTTATTTAAAAAAGCAGGAATGTAAGCTTAAGAGCTGTCCCATTTTGGTTCAGCACCTGGGTAGCGCTTGCTGATTGGTGGCTAAATGTAGCAAACCAATCAGCAAGCTCTACCCAGGTGCTAAACCAAAAATGGGAGGGCTCCTAATCTTATATTCCTCCTTTTTCAAATAAAGATAGCAAGAGAACGAAGAAAAAATGATAATAGGAGTAAATTAGAAAGTTGATTAAAATTGAATGCTCTGCCTGATTCATGAAAGAAAAAAATGATTTTAGTGTCCATTTAAGTCTTTCGTCTTTCTTTTTTTTTTTTTTTTTTTTTCTTTTGCACTGATCTGCTGTATATTTGTTTTTTTTAGTTTCAGGTGTAATTTTATTGAAAATGTAGTTATATGTAAGACAATTCCAGAATGTGAATATGCTGTAAAAATGTAAAAATGTTTTAAGTTTTATATTACAGGGATACAATTAGTAGACTATTTTTGTATTGCAGATGGTGTAACTGCATTTTCTCCAACATAGGTGTGTCCGGTCCACGGCGTCATCCTTACTTGTGGGATATTCTCCTCCCCAACAGGAAATGGCAAAGAGCCCAGCAAAGCTGGTCACATGATCCCTCCTAGGCTTCGCCTACCCCAGTCATTCTCTTTGCCGTTGTACAGGCAACATCTCCACGGAGATGGCTTAGAGTTTTTTAGTGTTTAACTGTAGTTTTTATTATTCAATCAAGAGTTTGTTATTTTAAAATAGTGCTGGTATGTACTATTTACTCAGAAACAGAAAAGAGAAGAAGATTTCTGTTTGTATGAGGAAAATGATTTTAGCAACCGTTACTAAAATCCATGGCTGTTCCACACAGGACTGTTGAGAGGAATTAACTTCAGTTGGGGGAACAGTGAGCAGTCTCTTGCTGCTTGAGGTATGACACATTCTAACAAGACGATGTAATGCTGGAAGCTGTCATTTTCCCTATGGGATCCGGTAAGCCATGTTTATTAAGATAGTAAATAAGGGCTTCACAAGGGCTTATTAAGACTGTAGACTTTTTCTGGGCTAAATCGATTCATTATTAACACATATTTAGCCTTGAGGAATCATTTAATCTGGGTATTTTGATAAGATTATGTCGGCAGGCACTTTTTTAGACACCTTATTCTTTAGGGGCTTTCCCAAATCATAGGCAGAGCCTCATTTTCGCGCCGGTGTTGCGCACTTGTTTTTGAGAGGCATGACATGCAGTCGCATGTGTGAGGAGCTCTGATACATAGAAAAGACTTTCTGAAGGCGTCATTTGGTATCGTATTCCCCTTTGGGCTTGGTTGGGTCTCAGCAAAGCAGATACCAGGGACTGTAAAGGGGTTAAAGTTAAAAACGGCTCCGGTTCCGTTATTTTAAGGGTTAAAGCTTCCAAATTTGGTGTGCAATACTTTTAAGGCTTTAAGACACTGTGGTGAAATTTTGGTGAATTTTGAACAATTCCTTCATATTTTTTCGCAATTGCAGTAATAAAGTGTGTTCAGTTTAAAATTTAAAGTGACAGTAACGGTTTTATTTTAAAACGTTTTTTGTACTTTGTTATCAAGTTTATGCCTGTTTAACATGTCTGAACTACCAGATAGACTGTGTTCTGAATGTGGGGAAGCCAGAGTTCCTTCTCATTTAAATAAATGTGATTTATGTGACAATGACAATGATGCCCAAGATGATTCCTCAAGTGAGGGGAGTAAGCATGGTACTGCATCATTCCCTCCTTCGTCTACACGAGTCTTGCCCACTCAGGAGGCCCCTAGTACATCTAGCGCGCCAATACTCCTTACTATGCAACAATTAACGGCTGTAATGGATAATTCTGTCAAAAACATTTTAGCCAAAATGCACTCTTATCAGCGTAAGCGCGACTGCTCTGTTTTAGATACTGAAGAGCATGACGACGCTGATAATAATGGTTCTGAAGGGCCCCTAAACCAGTCTGATGGGGCCAGGGAGGTTTTGTCTGAGGGAGAAATTACAGATTCAGGGAACATTTCTCAACAAGCTGAACCTGATGTGATTACGTTTAAATTTAAGTTGGAACATCTCCGCACTCTGCTTAAGGAGGTATTATCCACTCTGGATGACTGTGACAATTTGGTCATCCCAGAGAAGCTATGTAAAATGGACAAGTTCCTAGAGGTCCCGGGGCTCCCAGAAGCTTTTCCTATACCCAAGCGGGTGGCGGACATTGTAAATAAAGAATGGGAAAGGCCCGGTATTCCTTTCGTCCCTCCCCCCATATTTAAAAAATTGTTTCCTATGGTCGACCCCAGAAAGGACTTATGGCAGACAGTCCCCAAGGTCGAGGGAGCGGTTTCCACTTTAAACAAACGCACCACTATACCCATAGAAGATAGTTGTGCTTTCAAAGATCCTATGGATAAAAAATTAGAAGGTTTACTTAAAAAGATGTTTGTTCAGCAGGGTTACCTTCTACAACCAATTTCATGCATTGTCCCTGTCGCTACAGCCGCATGTTTCTGGTTCGATGAGCTGGTAAAGGCGGTCGATAGTGATTCTCCTCCTTATGAGGAGATTCTGGACAGAATCAATGCTCTCAAATTGGCTAATTCTTTCACCCTAGACGCCACTTTGCAATTGGCTAGGTTAGCGGCTAAGAATTCTGGGTTTGCTATTGTGGCGCGCAGAGCGCTTTGGTTGAAATCTTGGTCAGCTGATGCGTCTTCCAAGAACAAGCTACTTAACATTCCTTTCAAGGGGAAAACGCTGTTTGGCCCTGACTTGAAAGAGATTATCTCTGATATCACTGGGGGTAAGGGCCATGCCCTTCCTCAGGATCGGCCTTTCAAGGCCAAAAATAAACCTAATTTTCGTCCCTTTCGTAGAAACGGACCAGCCCAAAGTGCTACGTCCTCTAAGCAAGAGGGTAATACTTCTCAAGCCAAGCAAGCTTGGAGACCAATGCAAGGCTGGAACAAGGGAAAGCAGGCCAAGAAACCTGCCACTGCTACCAAGACAGCATGAAATGTTGGCCCCCGATCCGGGACCGGATCTGGTGGGGGGCAGACTCTCTCTCTTCGCTCAGGCTTGGGCAAGAGATGTTCTGGATCCTTGGACACTAGAAATTGTCTCCCAAGGTTATCTTCTGGAATTCAAGGGGCTTCCCCCAAGGGGGAGGTTCCACAGGTCTCAGTTGTCTTCAGACCACATAAAAAGACAGGCATTCTTACATTGTGTAGAAGACCTGTTAACAATGGGAGTGATTCATCCTGTTCCATTAGGAGAACAAGGGATGGGGTTCTACTCCAATCTGTTCATAGTTCCCAAAAAAGAGGGAACGTTCAGACCAATCTTAGATCTCAAGATCTTAAACAAGTTTCTCAAGGTTCCATCGTTCAAGATGGAAACCATTCGAACAATTCTTCCTTCCATCCAGGAAGGTCAATTCATGACCACGGTGGATTTAAAGGATGCGTATCTACATATTCCTATCCACAAGGAACATCATCGGTTCCTAAGGTTCGCATTCCTGGACAAGCATTACCAGTTCGTGGCGCTTCCTTTCGGGTTAGCCACTGCTCCAAGGATTTTCACAAAGGTACTAGGGTCCCTTCTAGCTGTGCTAAGACCAAGGGGCATTGCTGTAGTACCTTACTTGGACGACATTCTGATTCAAGCGTCGTCCCTTCCTCAAGCAAAGGCTCACACGGACATCGTCCTGGCCTTTCTCAGATCTCACGGATGGAAAGTGAACGTGGAAAAGAGTTCTCTATCTCCGTCGACAAGGGTTCCCTTCTTGGGAACAATAATAGACTCCTTAGAAATGAGGATTTTTCTGACAGAGGCCAGAAAAACAAGACTTCTAGACTCTTGTCGGATACTTCATTCCGTTCCTCTTCCTTCCATAGCGCAGTGCATGGAAGTGATAGGTTTGATGGTAGCGGCAATGGACATAGTTCCTTTTGCGCGCATTCATCTAAGACCATTACAACTGTGCATGCTCAGTCAGTGGAATGGGGACTATACAGACTTGTCTCCGAGGATACAAGTAAATCAGAGGACCAGAGACTCACTCCGTTGGTGGCTGTCCCTGGACAACCTGTCACTAGGGATGACCTTCCGCAGACCAGAGTGGGTCATTGTCACGACCGACGCCAGTCTGATGGGCTGGGGCGCGGTCTGGGGATCCCTGAAAGCTCAGGGTCTTTGGTCTCGGGAAGAATCTCTTCTACCGATAAATATTCTGGAACTGAGAGCGATATTCAATGCTCTCAAGGCTTGGCCTCAGCTAGCGAGGGCCAAGTTCATACGGTTTCAATCAGACAACATGACAACTGTTGCGTACATCAACCATCAGGGGGGAACAAGGAGTTCCCTGGCGATGGAAGAAGTGACCAAAATCATTCAATGGGCGGAGTCTCACTCCTGCCACCTGTCTGCAATCCACATCCCAGGAGTGGAAAATTTGGAAGCGGATTTTCTGAGTCGTCAGACATTGCATCCGGGGGAGTGGGAACTCCATCCGGAAATCTTTGTCCAAATCACTCAACTGTGGGGCATTCCAGACATGGATCTGATGGCCTCTCGTCAGAACTGCAAAGTTCCTTGCTACGGGTCCAGATCCAGGGATCCCAAGGCGGCTCTAGTGGATGCACTAGTAGCACCTTGGACCTTCAAACTAGCTTATGTATTCCCGCCGTTTCCTCTCATCCCCAGGCTGGTAGCCAGGATCAATCAGGAGAGGGCGTCGGTGATCTTGATAGCTCCTGCGTGGCCACGCAGGACTTGGTATGCAGATCTGGTGAATATGTCATCGGCTCCACCATGGAAGCTACCTTTGAGACGAGACCTTCTTGTTCAAGGTCCGTTCGAACATCCGAATCTGGTCTCACTCCAGCTGACTGCTTGGAGATTGAACGCTTGATCTTATCGAAGCGAGGGTTCTCAGATTCTGTTATCGATACTCTTGTTCAGGCCAGAAAGCCTGTAACTAGAAAGATTTACCACAAAATTTGGAAAAAATATATCTGTTGGTGTGAATCTAAAGGATTCCCTTGGGACAAGGTTAAGATTCCTAAGATTCTATCCTTCCTTCAAGAAGGATTGGAAAAAGGATTATCTGCAAGTTCCCTGAAGGGACAGATTTCTGCCTTGTCTGTGTTACTTCACAAAAAGCTGGCAGCTGTGCCAGATGTTCAAGCCTTTGTTCAGGCTCTGGTTAGAATCAAGCCTGTTTACAAACCTTTGACTCCTCCTTGGAGTCTCAACTTAGTTCTTTCAGTTCTTCAGGGGGTTCCGTTTGAACCCTTACATTCCGTTGATATTAAGTTATTATCTTGGAAAGTTTTGTTTTTGGTTGCAATTTCTTCTGCTAGAAGAGTTTCAGAATTATCTGCTCTGCAGTGTTCTCCTCCTTATCTGGTGTTCCATGCAGATAAGGTGGTTTTACGTACTAAACCTGGTTTTCTTCCAAAAGTTGTTTCTAACAAAAACATTAACCAGGAGATTATCGTACCTTCTCTGTGCCCGAAACCAGTTTCAAAGAAGGAACGTTTGTTGCACAATTTGGATGTTGTTCGCGCTCTAAAATTCTATTTAGACGCTACAAAGGATTTTAGACAAACATCTTCCTTGTTTGTTGTTTATTCCGGTAAAAGGAGAGGTCAAAAAGCAACTTCTACCTCTCTCTCTTTTTGGATTAAAAGCATCATCAGATTGGCTTACGAGACTGCCGGACGGCAGCCTCCCGAAAGAATCACAGCTCATTCCACTAGGGCTGTGGCTTCCACATGGGCCTTCAAGAACGAGGCTTCTGTTGATCAGATATGTAGGGCAGCGACTTGGTCTTCACTGCACACTTTTACCAAATTTTACAAGTTTGATACTTTTGCTTCTTCTGAGGCTATTTTTGGGAGAAAGGTTTTGCAAGCCGTGGTGCCTTCCATCTAGGTGACCTGATTTGCTCCCTCCCATCATCCGTGTCCTAAAGCTTTGGTATTGGTTCCCACAAGTAAGGATGACGCCGTGGACCGGACACACCTATGTTGGAGAAAACAGAATTTATGTTTACCTGATAAATTACTTTCTCCAACGGTGTGTCCGGTCCACGGCCCGCCCTGGTTTTTTAATCAGGTCTGATAATTTATTTTCTTTAACTACAGTCACCACGGTATCATATGGTTTCTCCTATGCAAATATTCCTCCTTAACGTCGGTCGAATGACTGGGGTAGGCGAAGCCTAGGAGGGATCATGTGACCAGCTTTGCTGGGCTCTTTGCCATTTCCTGTTGGGGAGGAGAATATCCCACAAGTAAGGATGACGCCGTGGACCGGACACACCGTTGGAGAAAGTAATTTATCAGGTAAACATAAATTCTGTTTTTACTTTAACTGAACTATTGAATATATTTTTAACTAGTGTATTTGTCAGCGTATGCTTATTATGTGTTCAGTAAATAAAACTTCTGAAAAGATATTCTGTTTTCAACTTCTTTTCTAAAAATCTCTTGTTTATAATGGATATAAGCCTCTTCCTCTATCATTGCCATCACACACTAACCATTTAAGGCTGCAGTAACAAAATAGAACTTTCATGGCTTTTAGTAAACTTCTAATATTAATTTGCTTCATTCTCCTGGTATCCTTTGTTAAAAATACATAGCTAGGCTGGTGACTACACACATATGCCTCTTGTCTTCATAGGCTCACCCGATGTGTTCAGCTAGCTCCCTGTAGTGTGTTATTGCTCCTTCAGCAATGGATACCAAGAGAAGGATGCACATTTGATAATAAAAGTAAACGGGAAAGTTGCTTTGAAATTGAACACTCTATCTGAATCATGAAAGAAAAGTTTTGTGTTCCATGTCCTATTAACCCCTTAACGACCAACGACGTATGGGGTACGTCCTGCAAAAAAATGCAGTTAACAACCAAGGACGTACCCCGTACATCGTTGGTCTTTGAAAGCGGTGGAAGCGATCCTGATCGCTTCCAGCCGCTTTCATGTTATTGCAGTGATGCCTCAATATTGAGGCATCCTGTAATAACTGTTTTTAGCCATCCGATGCAGAGAGAGCCACTCTGTGGCCCTCTCTGCATCGGCCATCGATGGCCGTTATCGTTGGTTGGTGGGAGCTCATCCAGGGAGGCGGGTGGGTGGAGGAGGGGGGAGGGATCGTGTGCAGGGGGGCGCGTGCGTGCACATGAGATCACTACAAACAGCATCAATATGCTGTAGATCTGAGGGTGGGAGAGAGGACTGGGGAGGGTGGGATTTTAAAATTAAGGGATCTGAGAGAGGGTGGTGGGTTGGATGTTGAAGGGGGGCAGCTACACTACAGAAATAAAGCAATAAAAATACCTCTTATTTCATACTGGGTACTGGCAGACAGCTGCCAGTACCCAATATGGCACACAATAAGGCGGGGGGGGGGGGGGGTTAAAGAGCTGTTTGGGGGGAGATCAGGGAGGTTGGGGGCTAAGGGAGGGTCCTACACAGCAGAATCATTTTTTTATTTTTTTTTAAACCCCCCCCCCCCAAAAAAATTAAAATAAAATAATATTTTCGTACTGGCAGACTTTCTGCCAGTACTTAAGATGGAGGGACAATTGTGGGGTTGGGGAGGGAAGAGAGCTGTTTGGGAGGGATCAGGGGGTAAGATGTGTCAGGTGGGAGGCTGATATCTACACTAAAGCTAAAATTAACTCTGCAAGCTCCCTACAAGCTACCTAATTAACCCCTTCACTGCTAGACATAATATACATGTGATGCGCAGCGGCATTTAGTGGCCTTCTAATTACCAAAAAGCAATGCCAAAGCCATATATGTCTGCTATTTCTGAACAAAGGGAATCACAGAGAAGCATTTACAACAATTTGTGCCATAATTGCACAAGCTGTTTGTAAATAATTTCAGTGAGAAACCTAAAATTGTGAAAAATTTAAAGTTTTTTTTTTTAATTTGCTCGCATTTGGCGGTGAAATGGTGGCATGAAATATACCAAAATGGGCCTAGATCAATACTTGGGGTTGTCTACTACACTACAGCTAAAATTAACCCTACAAGCTCCCTACATGCTCCCTAATTAACCCCTTCACTGCTGCGCATAATACACGTGTGGTGCGCTGTGGCATTTAGCGGCCTTCTAATTACCAAAAAGCAACGCCAAAGCCATATATGTCTGCTATTTCTGAACAAAGGGGATCCCAGAGAAGCATTTACAACCATTTGTGCCATAATTGCACAAGCTGTTTGTAAATAATTTTAGCGAGAAACCTAAAGTTTGTGAAAAAGTGAACGATTTTTTTTATTTGATCGCATTTGGCGGTGAAATTGTGGCATGAAATATACCAAAATTGGCCTATATCAATACTATGGGATGTCTTCTAAAAAATATTTATATACATGTCAAATGATATTAAGGGATTCCTGAAAGATATCAGTGTCCCAATGTAACTAGCGCTAATTTTGAAAAAAGTGGTTTGGAAATAGCAAAGTGCTACTTGTATTTATGGCCCTATAACTTGCAAAAAAAACCAAAGAACATGTAAACATTGGGTATTTCTAAACTCAGGACAAAATTTAGAAACTATTTAGCATGGGTGTTTTTGGTGGTTGTAGATGTGTAACAGATTTTGGGGGGTCAAAGTTTGAAAAATTTTGATTTTTTCCTCCATATTTTATATATTTTTTATAGTAAATTATAAGATATGATGAAAATAATAGTATCTTTAGAAAGTCCATTTAGTGGCGAGAAAAACGGTATATAATATAATGTGTGGGTACAGTAAATGAGTAAGAGGAAAATTACAGCTAAACACAAACACAGTAGAAATGTTAAAATAGCCTTGGTCCCAAACGGTCAACAAATGGGAAAAGTACTCTGGTCACTAAGGGGTTAAGGTGCAGGCTTTTTTCCTCCAAGGTTTTGTCTATGGTTTATAAAATCAGTTTTTTTGTTTTTAATTAAACCCATCTATAAAGGCTGGTTTGTTCTATAACCATTTCTGCAAGAGTTTGTTCCACCTTAAAATGACAAAAGAAAAAGTGTAATGGAGGGCTTCCTCTCTCTCTGTATTGTACATTCCTCTTCATTAATGGTATGTGGGTGAATGCTGTTAACTATATCTTGATATGTTTTTGCCATGTGTTTGATGCTTTAAGGGAAATCAACATAATTAAACCATTTTAATCTTTAATACATTGTTGTTTTTTTAAAGAAAATTAGAACGCTAAGGTTACCCACACAAAAATAAATGCAGAAGAGTGGCCACTACAGACAATTTAGAAGAAATGCTTTTAGTGTCAGAGTTGTAGAGCAATAAAGGTAGCCGCACATGTGCTTTTCGCCTCGCTGTGACTGCAGGTTCTCTTAATGAAGCAGCGGTCATCAGACCGCTGCTTCCCTAACTCTTCTCCACCTCTTAGGTGGAGAATTTTAATCTCCCCGGTCTCGTCCGACCGGGGAGATTGACAGCGTGATTAGCTGTGCGCGGGCAAGGGGTGACGTTGCACAAGTGCACAAAATAGCTGCAGAGGACTGGGGGACATATGTCCGCCCCTGTCCACCAACGCTTGATAAATCGAGCCCATAGTGTCAGAGCTGTCATCCTTATGCTGCCTGTATTGGAGAACTGCCCTGTCACCTATATCAGTTGTTTGTAGCACTCAATGAAAGAGTGGCTTCTCCCTCTGTGAAATGCTGCTCTAACATAGTGAGATATAGCCCCAGTATATACAAATCTGTATATGAATCATGATAGAAATCTCTTTGATCATTGATTGTGTGAGGGTCTAATATTATTTATTTGTTTAGAAATATGATTACTCATCAATTGCCTTGAGATACAGAACTCTGTGGATAAAATGATTTAGATTGAAAGTCACATATAGCTGTGACTCTATTGATCTTGGTTTTGAGAATGTTAGAAATGAATTCACCTGGCAACAGCTTTGTTCATCAAAGCTACTAGAGGCACGTTTCTAAAAATAATAATAATCAGAACCCTGATTACTGAAGTATGCTCTGACTGAGTCCTACTGCTGGTTGAAAGGAATGTGTATGCAGGACTGTGTCTCAGTTACGTAAACATGGATGGATAGTCTTTAGTATGCTTTTCAAATATATTTGTTCTTAAATTTGAAATACAATAAAATTGCATTAAAGGGGCATTGCACTCATATATATTATGCATGGGAAATAGCAGCAGTCAAACTTAATTAAATATTTTTCTGCTCAATAATGTTAAGAAGAATCTCATATATCAGTGTTCTCACCAGAACATTTTTAGCAGGTGCACCACCCAGCTGATTTTACTGACCACCCGGCTAAAATGAGCTAATATTAAAAATGTTTAATATTCAAAGCACACATTCTCATTAAATACATTTGATAAATTATGCAATTATTTTGTGCTATGGATAGCAAAATGATAAAATAGAAAATATTACGCTGCCCACACCTGGCTGGCAACGTTTTCCGTGGAGAACACTGTTTATACTGGAACTAATACCATTCTTGGTTGTGTGCGTTCTGCCATTTACTCACTGCTCTGTAAGACCATATCACATACCCTGCAATTGCTTTATAATTTTTTCTTTTTTTTTTTCTTTCATATATTCTGTAAGGGGTAAGAGTGTCCGTGAGCCTGTATAAACCTTAGTTAGAATACCTTGGTTACATCTTTAACCTACACTCATTACACTTTGAGCTGGGTGTCAGCTAAGAAGGCTGTGAGTAATATTTCAGTAGAATATATTTTTTTCTATTCACCAACAGTATCACACTTTGTTCTTTTGTACTTCCCTTTCTCTTTGAGCAATCTTGGAAATCCCTGAGGAAGTTTTGAACTGTTTCCATATCTGGAGGAGTCATTTAAACCTATCAATCCATATTGTAGTTAACATCTTAGTTTATTGGCACATTTTAAAAATGTGTGTGTTTGTGTGTGTATATATATATATTAGACTAGAACTGGACATTAAAACTTTTCAGATTTACCAACAACAGTCTAGGATTCCACGAGGCCTGAGAATTTCTAAATTTCCCTCTTTTCAAGTGACCTGCCAAGATTTTATAACCAAATGGAATGATGTATTGACAGCCTGTTCCAAAGCATTAATAGATTTGTTGATTGAATACAAAAAGAAACAGAGATTGCAACTTATCCAACATATGCAGGAGTTACAGGGAGATCTAAAAAAACATAAACATCAAAAGGAATTTAAAGATTATGATAAACAATTCCAGGACAACATGAAGTCCTTTTTTAAAGGGAATTGTGGTTATTCAAACAACAAAAAATGCACAGGGACAAGCTTGATTATGAACTTAATAAGGTCTATAAGTGGTCCAGTAGTAATGAACATAGGACACCATATAAGAATAGAGTTACACATAAGAAAGGCATGGGTAACACAAATGCAGGGCCTAAACTATCCAAAAAAGTCACATTCAGTGAAACTGAATACGACTATGATACTTCTGACCAGGAAACATCACAACAAAACACATCTAGTTGTAATTCAGCAGGAGACACTATTTCTGTATTAGATCCCCCAACCCCCAGTACATCCTCCCAGTCAAAAAACGGGGTGGGCCCCAGCAAACCAAATATAAAGATAAAAACAAAAACCAGAAGAAAATACGTAGAGGGAGTCGGGGAAGAGGGGGAAAGTGCAAATTACAACAGGTATCCTCAAAGGAAAAGAGTGCCTTACAGGACAACACCTTAAATAATGTTATTAATCTATCATCTAGAAATTTGAACAAACAGGAAATTTCACTTTTACAAAATGGTTTGAGCTTTGCCCCTAGTTGTAGTTTTGATTTATTTTCCACAATTCTAGATGTAAATAGATTTGTAAGAGACCTTACTTTGAAGAAACATTATTTTAATGATGAGTCAGAGGAACATAGTGTAACACAAAAAGATGGTGACAATAGTACTACTATTGAGTCAACACATCATTTCAATTTTAACTTTAACGACCAAGCAGCCATGACAGACATGCTGGAGCTAATGAGGGATAGCAATGTTGATCAAAGATTTGGCCCCTCAGAAAAAGATATTGATCTTGGTAGATTTAAAGATAAAACCTATTTTTATCCTATACATAGTAGGGGCTTAAACTTACAGGTCTTTCAACAGACACTTGAGACTCAGCTCATTGAATTGGACAGCAAAAATAAAAGCACTACTAGTAAAGGTTATAAAAATAACAATTTGACTGCACTTGAAAGAAAAGCCATCACTGATCTTAAAAATGATCCGAATATAGTCATTAGGGAATCAGATAAGGGTGGTAATACTGTTATCTTAAACAAATGTGATTATGTGGCAGAAGCCAATAGGCAACTTGCCAATGAGGCTGTATACCAGCCCTTGATCTGTGACCCTACTGACAATTTTCGTAGATCTTTAGCTGAGATAGTTCACAAAGCTAAACTGGATGGAGTGATTTCTGAGAAGGTGGTGGAATATCTATTACCTAAACATCCAACTATGCCGATATTCCACCACTTGCCTAAACTTCACAAAGACCCCAAAAACCCTCCGGGCCGTCCGATCGTAGCCGGTATTGGTTCACTTAATGAAAGACTTTCGGATCTAGTTGATACGTTTTTACAGCCTATAGTTACTAATCTATATGGTTATTTACGAGACACTACAGCACTTATTGCACAGGTCGAACACATAACTTGGTGTGAGAATTACAGATTAGTCACAATGGATGTGACATTATTATACACATCCATCCCTCAAGATATGGGATTACAAGCATTAATGTTTTTCCTTACGAATTTCACTACTTATGATTTTTTGACAATTCAATTTTTGTACACTGCTGTTGAATATTTACTTACACACAATTTTTTTATGTTTGAGGGCAAGTACTATCTCCAGAGACGTGGCACGGCCATGGGTGCGAAATTCGCACCCTCATATGCAAATTTGTATATGGGGTTTTGGGAGCTGTGCCACGTCTTTGGGGATACTAATCCCTTTCGTGAGAACATTGTTTATTTTGGTAGGTATATAGATGATTTGCTTTTGGTGTGGGATGGGGACAGTCATTCGGTTCAACTGTTCCTTGAACACGCCAACAGCAATAATCTAAACCTTAAATTCACCATGTTTGAAAGTAGTGATTGCCTAAACTTTTTGGATATCACACTCACTTCACATATTGACACACATTCTTTGGAGGTAGAGTTATACAGAAAGAGTTCAGCGGGTAATACCATTCTTCACTCTTCCTCCTGTCACCCAAAACACACCATTAATTCTATACCCTATGGCCAAATGATTAGGACTAAAAGGAATTGCACCACTGAGGACAAATTTCAATCACATGCAGCCAACACCGGCCACAGATTGGAAGCCCGAGGTTATGATATGAAATTATTAAAGGAAACCAAGAATAGAGTGGATAAATTAAACAGAGATGATCTTCTTACTACCAAATGTGTGAGTAAAACACAGAATAAGAGATATAACAATAAACCATATTTTACAACAAATTACAGTAAAGACTATAACAAAATTTGTGACATTATTCGTAAATGTTTGCCAATTTTAAAAAGTGATGCCAAGTTAAGCAAAATAGTTCAACACGGCTGTAATTTTTCAGCACATAAAGCAAAGACCTTAGGAAGCTTATTAGCTCCCTCAATGCTACCGTCACAAACTAACCAATCTTGGTTAAAGAGAAGAATAGGTTCCATGAAATGTCAAGGAAATATTTGTAAAACCTGCAAACACATCCAACAGGGTCCCAAATTTGTATCAAGTACAACAAATAGGGAGTTTGACATACGCTTCAGCATTTCATGTAACACCAAATTTGTCATTTATTTACTTACATGCCAAGGATGTAAAAAACAGTACGTGGGGCGCACTAAACGTGCTCTGCGTGACAGGTTCTTACAAAATAGAAAATAGGATATATAGGAGCGCCACTGGCTAAGATATACCACAGGAGTCAAAATATTGAAATCGAATATTTGTACAAGTATTTAATAAAATCTGCGTAGATAAAAAATAACAAAAATTGACAAAAATTTACAAAATTTACAAAAATTAACAAATAATGAGATCAGAATATTAGACCGAACTGATGAACTCACTAGAGTACAAATTCTAGGGATAATAACCCTTTGATTCCTACTGCATGGATATAATCCAAAAATGAATTGGTACAGCTCATATGTTTAAAAATGAGATCGTGAAACGTAAGTGTCAATATAACCATAAAAATAAAAATGAATTCAAATATAAAAAAAAAAAAATGAAAGGAAATATAATTGTGAAGATAACAATCCAGTAAAGGATTAGTTTCTTAGTGAAGGACCCATGTTATGAGTCTCAAAATAAATTTTCCTTTATCAAATTTGAATAGATAGTGATAAAAAATATATATATATATATATATATAAGAACAAATCAAATCCTTGTGATATATAATACTCCTGTGTATAATGTGCAATAATATAATACAATCCAAAATGAGTGAGTTAATGCAATACAATCAAAATTAAGTGGGTTTAACAATTTATAAACCTAAAGCTCAACTAAGCTGGTACCAGCTATAATTCAATTAGCTTTGGGACACACCGGTCCGTTCTGATAATAAAACTTTCCAATAATTGATATATATCTGGTTATAAAATCATATCATGTGACAATTTATAAAACAATCAAATAATAAACAATTGAAACATTTATATCATCATTATAAACGATTGAATGAAAGAAGAATAATAATAAAAAATATAAAATATAAAAAACAGATGAAAAAATGTCCAAAATCTATCAAATCCTGATGAAATGTAAGTAGTAGTTCCTTCCTTAAAAGTCTAATTTGAGTAAAGTCCTTGAGTATATTGAAGTCCAAAGTCCTAATCCTTAGATAGAGGTATATATATAAAAACCTAAAAGAAAAAGGAAAAAAGTACACTAAACAAATGTGCTTTTAGGGTATGGACTATTGAAAATAGTCTTACCATTCAAAGCCCGGTCCTGGATATGATTAGCCTCTCAATCTTGGTTTTCGGATAGTCGTCTACGCGTTTCGGCCCTCTAAATGGGGCCTTTTTCAAGACATATGGAGGCTTAATCAATGCTGACCTTTTATATTTTTGTATTGGGCGTTTTTTCACAATTGCGCCAAAAAAATTGCGCCAAGAAAATCCCGCCAAAAATCGAGTCCGATATTGCCAGTTTGTTTGTTGCCACTATGTCTCACTTCCGCTCAACAACCGGATGTCTATGTACTAGGTACTTCCGGTTTTTTACCACTTCCGGTTTCGCGGAACCATTTTGCGAACGGGCAAGAAGGAACAACAAATTTTCGGCTAGACCGGATATCAATATGTGCGGTTCTTCCGGTTTAAAGAAACCATTTTGGAAAAGGGCAAATTTTGACTGATATCGGGCTAATATATCCAGGACTTACAATATTTATCATGTACATTTATTTCCATGACAATAATAACTCTATTTCTTGTTGTATTATTCAGTATCTCATATATGGTAAACTTAAATACCAATTGAAATGAACATAAGAAAAATTGTTGTTATATAAAATTCCAACAATAAATAAGTGAAGTGAATATTTTAAAAAGTTACTAAAATAAAAATTATAAAATTACAAAAATATATATAAAAATATAGTAATCTTAGATGGGTTTAAAGATGTTCTTTGTATTTAACTTTCAATGTATTTTGATCTAGACTTAAATTCCCTAATCTAATGCTGGATTGGTGCATGATACTTTCATTAGGTATTTTTTACTGCCATTATTTGTCAGTTCGACAATATCTTTTTCTTTGTTATTAGGTAATCTGGTGTATTTTATCTCAAAGAAGATACTGAGACCTATTAATTTATTTGGATTGCTCAATATGGATTGCTTTTGATAAACTCCAATTGACTTTAAAATGAGGTTCACGAAATCTAGACATATGTTCCCTAATCTAATGTTAGACATCTTTTCTTTGTTGTTGGATAATCAGATGTATTTTATACTGAGACCTGTGTAAAGAGGATGCTGGGACCTATAAATTTCTTTAGATTGCCCATTGTGGATTGCTTTTACTGAATTCAAATTAAGTTTAAACTGAGGTTCAAGAAATAAATGAGAAAGATTGGTTTATTAGAAGAGGTGGACGATCTCAAAGTCAGCATTGAGACCTTTTGGATGGATACAGTCTAGGTTAAAAATCCATTTTGATTCTGTTTTCAATAATTTTGATTCCATATCTCCTCCTCTCCAATCTTTGTTCACTTTGCATATTCCCATGTATTTCAAGCTTTTATCACTTCCACCATGTACTTCTTTGAAGTGTTTATAGAGTGGTAGATCAACCTTCTTCCATTTGATCTGTAGCAGATGTTCACGGATTCGGTCTCTCAGTTTTCTAGATGTCTGGCCCACATATTGTAGGCCACACCCACACTCGACCAAATATATTACAGAATGGTCAGTACATCTTATAGTTTGTTTTATGTGAAAGACTTCATTTGATACTTTAGACTTGATCGTGCTGGTTTTTATTCCATGTGAGCATGCTTTACAAAAGTGGCATGGATAGAAACCGCATAATTTTTTGCCCATAATGTCTAAAGAATTCACATAAAACAAACTATAAGATGTACTGACCATTCTGTAATATATTTGGTCGAGTGTGGGTGTGGCCTACAATATGTGGGCCAGACATCTAGAAAACTGAGAGACCGAATCCGTGAACATCTGCTACAGATCAAATGGAAGAAGGTTGATCTACCACTCTATAAACACTTCAAAGAAGTACATGGTGGAAGTGATAAAAGCTTGAAATACATGGGAATATGCAAAGTGAACAAAGATTGGAGAGGAGGAGATATGGAATCAAAATTATTGAAAACAGAATCAAAATGGATTTTTAACCTAGACTGTATCCATCCAAAAGGTCTCAATGCTGACTTTGAGATCGTCCACCTCTTCTAATAAACCAATCTTTCTCATTTATTTCTTGAACCTCAGTTTAAACTTAATTTGAATTCAGTAAAAGCAATCCACAATGGGCAATCTAAAGAAATTTATAGGTCCCAGCATCCTCTTTACACAGGTCTCAGTATAAAATACATCTGATTATCCAACAACAAAGAAAAGATGTCTAACATTAGATTAGGGAACATATGTCTAGATTTCGTGAACCTCATTTTAAAGTCAATTGGAGTTTATCAAAAGCAATCCATATTGAGCAATCCAAATAAATTAATAGGTCTCAGTATCTTCTTTGAGATAAAATACACCAGATTACCTAATAACAAAGAAAAAGATATTGTCGAACTGCCAAATAATGGCAGTAAAAAATACCTAATGAAAGTATCATGCACCAATCCAGCATTAGATTAGGGAATTTAAGTCTAGATCAAAATACATTGAAAGTTAAATACAAAGAACATCTTTAAACCCATCTAAGATTACTATATTTTTATATATATTTTTGTAATTTTATCATTTTTATTTTAGTAACTTTTTAAAATATTCACTTCACTTATTTATTGTTGGAATTTTATATAACAACAATTTTTCTTATGTTCATTTCAATTGGTATTTAAGTTTACCATATATGAGATACTGAATAATACAACAAGAAATAGAGTTATTATTGTCATGGAAATAAATGTACATGATAAATATTGTAAGTCCTGGATATATTAGCCCGATATCAGTCAAAATTTGCCCTTTTCCAAAATGGTTTCTTTAAACCGGAAGAACCGCACATATTGATATCCGGTCTAGCCGAAAATTTGTTGTTCCTTCTTGCCCGTTCGCAAAATGGTTCCGCGAAACCGGAAGTGGTAAAAAAACGGAAGTACCTAGTACATAGACATCCGGTTGTTGAGCGGAAGTGAGACATAGTGGCAACAAACAAACTGGCAATATCGGACTCGATTTTTGGCGGGATTTTCTTGGCGCAATTTTTTTGGCGCAATTGTGAAAAAACGCCCAATACAAAAATATAAAAGGTCAGCATTGATTAAGCCTCCATATGTCTTGAAAAAGGCCCCATTTAGAGGGCCGAAATGCGTAGACGACTATCCGAAAACCAAGATTGAGAGGCTAATCATATCCAGGACCGGGCTTTGAATGGTAAGACTATTTTCAATAGTCCATACCCTAAAAGCACATTTGTTTAGTGTACTTTTTTCCTTTTTCTTTTAGGTTTTTATATATATACCTCTATCTAAGGATTAGGACTTTGGACTTCAATATACTCAAGGACTTTACTCAAATTAGACTTTTAAGGAAGGAACTACTACTTACATTTCATCAGGATTTGATAGATTTTGGACATTTTTTCATCTGTTTTTTATATTTTATATTTTTTATTATTATTCTTCTTTCATTCAATCGTTTATAATGATGATATAAATGTTTCAATTGTTTATTATTTGATTGTTTTATAAATTGTCACATGATATGATTTTATAACCAGATATATATCAATTATTGGAAAGTTTTATTATCAGAACGGACCGGTGTGTCCCAAAGCTAATTGAATTATAGCTGGTACCAGCTTAGTTGAGCTTTAGGTTTATAAATGGTTAAACCCACTTAATTTTGATTGTATTGCATTAACTCACTCATTTTGGATTGTATTATATTATTGCACATTATACACAGGAGTATTATATATCGCAAGGATTTGATTTGTTCTTATATATATATATATATTTTTTATCACTATCTATTCAAATTTGATAAAGGAAAATTTATTTTGAGACTCATAACATGGGTCCTTCACTAAGAAACTAATCCTTTACTGGATTGTTATCTTCACAATTATATTTCCTTTCAATTTTTTTTTTTTTTTATTTTTTTTATATTTGAATTCATTTTTATTTTTATGGTTATATTGACACTTACGTTTCACGATCTCATTTTTAAACATATGAGCTGTACCAATTCATTTTTGGATTATATCCATGCAGTAGGAATCAAAGGGTTATTATCCCTAGAATTTGTACTCTAGTGAGTTCATCAGTTCGGTCTAATATTCTGATCTCATTATTTGTTAATTTTTGTAAATTTTGTCAATTTTTGTTATTTTTTATCTACGCAGATTTTATTAAATACTTGTACAAATATTCGATTTCAATATTTTGACTCCTGTGGTATATCTTAGCCAGTGGCGCTCCTATATATCCTATTTTCTGTGTTCTGTTTCTTAGACCTATTTAGGGGGTCTTTATTATAGTGAGCAGATATCAGTCCTAGGCGCTGGTTACTTATTTTTATATATAAAGGTTCTTACAACATCTCAGAGATATTGGCAACCCGGATTGTAATACACCAATAGCTAAGCACTTTAGAGAGGAACATAATTCCAATGATACCCTCTTGACAGTACAAGGCATTGACCATGTCCCTAGACACAGGAGAGGGGGCGACAGAGAGAGACTTTTGGACCAAAGGGAAGTGTTTTGGATTTTCCATCTCAAAACAAAGCACCCCTTTGGTCTAAATTCCATAATGGATGTTGATTTATTTTACTGATAGATTAATGATTGGTTTTTTCATTTTCTCTCCTTTTTAATAAAAAAGAAAATTAATTAAAGTAAAGAATATCTTTAAGTAAAAAATATCTTTAAGTGGAGATTTAGTTCTACATCCATTTAGGATCAAATCAGAGTAATAAAAAAGTTTTTTCATATATATCTAGCCATCTGACAGTTTTAAATACACTTAACATTTATGTTTGCTTTAAAATGAAAATGTTTAATATAAGAAACAAAAAAAACAATTAATGATAATTTACCTTTAACCATGACTATCTAGGCAGTCATGGGTTAATTCAACAGATGCATGTAATTGATAATTAACTTTACCTTTAAATTAAGGCTTTTCCCAGCACTAGTTATGCCAGTGAACAAGGGCTGACACTAGGCCCGAAACATGTTTGGCTGCTGTTGCTCTGTCAGTTACAGGACTGTAGCTGATTTTCCCTTTTGTTTTTTCTTTCATGTTTTTACATGCAACTGATTTTTAAAATTTTTTGTACCAAATAAAGCTGTATTTTTCAACTTTTAACAATTTGACATATACTCTTTTCTTTTTCATATGGTCTGGAGATGCGGATTAGCAGAGTGTTTGTGTATATATATATATATATATATATATATATATATATTTATTATTATTATTATTATTCGCCAACAGATTCCGCAGCGCTGTCCATGGGTACAAAGATAAAAGTACAACAGTGATACAATACAATATAAGACACCGGACAAAATTAAACAAACAAAGGGGGAATTGAAGACCCCATTCCCTTGGAAACTTACTATCTAGATGGGAAGGAGGTTGAGAAACAGGAGGTGGGGACTGTTTAGTTTATAATGATGTTAGTGTGGAGTTAGACGAGGGCAACTGTTAGGCAAGTATAATAAATTTGGTACTGATTTGGTGATAGGCTTCCCTGAACAAAAAGGTCTTTAGGGAGTATTTAATGGAGGAGAGGTTATGGGAAAGTCTGACAGCTCGAGGAAGTGCGTTCTAGAGGGTTGGTGATGCACGAGAGAAGTCTTGTAGTCTAGCATGGGAGGAGGTGATGGTAGAAGATGCAAGGAGCAGGTCATTGTTGGATCTTAGGGGGTGGGCTGGAGTATATTTGTTGATGAGTGAGGACAGGTGAGGGGGCTGCATTGGTCAGGGTGTGAATTTTGAATTTAATTCTGCTGTAAATGGGGAGCCAGTGAAGGGATTCGCAGAGAGGTGCAGAAGATACAGAGCGTTAAAAGAGGTGTATTAGTCTTGCAGAAGCATTTAGGATAGATTGAAGGTGGGAGAGAGGAAGGCCAGTTAGTAGGTTATTACAGTAGTCAAGTTGGGAAATTACTATGGAGTAGATTAGCTGTTTAGTAGTTTCAGCACTCAGAAACTGGCAAATGTTGGAGATATTGCGTAAGTGGTTGCAACAGGATGAAGATATCAATTAAATGTTGGGTATGAAGGACAGATTATAGTCAAGTGTAACTCCTAGGCAGCGGACATGGGGTGATGGGGAGATAATGGTGATGCGAACAGTGATAGAAACGTTAGAAACTGGAGTAGAATTAGAGGGGGGGGGGGGATTAGAAGTATTTCAGTCTTGGACGTGTTGATTTTTAGGTGGTGAGATGCCATCCAGGAAGAAATGCCAGATAAGCAGTCACTGATGTGAGAAAGGACAGAATGAGAGAGTGCAGGGGTGGATAGATAGATCTGAGTATAATCAGCATAGAGGTGATAGTTGAAGCCATAGCGACGAAGTATAAATAGAGAAGAGTAGAGGACCCATAGTGCCTTGAGGTACTCCGACAGAGGCAGTGAAGAGGATGAGTCGCCAGCAAATGAGACAAAAAATAACCTATTAGAGAGATACATATGTTGGTGAACACGGCATAAAATCACTTTAACAACAAAGTAAAGTAAGGGCAGCACTCTTTTTCTACTAGATTACATTTTGTCTGTTTGAATGTAAGTAATCATAAATAATGGATGTAGTCTAAAAATATCATAATTCTGATAACCCAAAAACTGTCATTTGAGATATATATATATATATATATATATATATATATATATATATATATATACATACATACATACATACATACATACATACATACATACATACATATACACACACACACACTTGACAGTTGTGCTCATAAGTTTACATACCCTGGCAAAATTTATGATTTCTTGGCCATTTTTCAGAGAATATGAAAGATAACACAAAAACTTTTCTTTCATTCATGGTTAGTGTTTGGCTGAAGCCATTTATTATCAGTCAACTGTATTTACTCTTTTTAAATCATAATGACAATAGAAAATACTACCCAAATGACCCTGATCAAAAGTTTACATACCCTGGTGATTTTGGCCTGATAACATGCATACAAGTTGACACAAAGGGGTTTGAATGGCTATTAAAGGTAACCATCCTCACCTGTGATCTGTTTGCTTGTAATTAGTGTGTGTGTATAAAAGATCAATGAGTTTCTGGACTCCTGACAGACCCTTGCATCTTTCGTCCAGTGCTGCACTGACGTTTCTGGATTCTGAGTCATGGGGAAAGCAAAAGAATTGTCAAAGGATCTGCGCCAAAAGGTAGTTGAACTGTATAAAACAGGAAAGGGATACAAAAAGATATCCAAGGAATTGAGAATTCTAATCAAGAAGTGGAAGATAATGGGTTCTGTTGAAGCCAAACCACGGTAAGGTAGACCAACTAAATTTTCAGCCACAACTGCCAGGAAAATTGTTTGGGATGCAAAAACCCACAAATAACTTCAGGTTAAATACAGGACTCTCTGAAAACATGTGGTGTGGCTGTTTCAAGATGCACAATAAGGAGGCACTTGAAGAAAGACAGGCTGCATGGTCGAGTCGCCAGAAGAAAGCCATTACAAAGCAAATGCCACAAAGTATCCCGCTTACAATACGCCAAACAGCACAGAGACAAGCCTCAAACCTTCTGGCACAAAGTCATTTGGAGTGATGAGACCAAAATTGAGCTTTTTGGCCACAAGCATAAACACTACATTTGAAGAGGAGTCAACAAGGCCTATGATGAAAGGTACACCATTCCTACTGTGATACACTGAGGTGGTTTCGGGATGTGTGAGCTACAAAGGCACAGGAAATTTGGTCAGAATTGATGGCAAGATGAATGCAGTATGCCCGGAAGCTGGGCATGGGACTTACTTGGACATTCCAACATGACAATGATCCTAAACACAAGGCCAAGTCGACCTGTCATTGGCTACAGCAGAATAAAGTGAAGGTTCTGGAGTGGCCGTCTCAGTCTCCTGACCTCAATATCATTGAGCCACTCTGGGCAGATCTCAAACGTGCAGTTCATGCAAGACAGCCCAAGAATTTACAGGAACTGGAGGCTTTTTGTCAGGAACAATGGGCAGCTTTACCATCTGAGAAGATAAAGAGCCTCATCCATAAATACCACAAAAGACTTCAGGCTGTCATGGATAAAGGGGCAATACACAGTATTAAAGGGACACTGAACTCCAATTTTTTCTTTCGTGATTCAGATAGAGCATGCAATTTTAAGCAACTTTCTAATTTACTCCTATTATCAAATTTTTATCATTCTCTTGGTATCTTTATTTGAAATGCAAGAATGTAAGTTTAGATGCCGGCCCATTTTTGGTGAACAACCTGGGTTGTTCTTGCTGATTGGTGGATACATTCATCCACCAATGAACAAGTGCTTTCCAGGGTTCTGAACAAAACAAATAGCTTAGATGCCTTCTTTTTCAAATAAAGATAGCAAGAGAACGAAGAAAAAATGATAATAGGAGTAAATTAGAACGTTGCTTAAAATTGCATGCTCCATCTGAATCACGAAAGACAAAATTTGGGTTCAGTGTCCCTTTAAGAACTGGGGTATGTAAACTTTAGATACGGGTCATTTGGGTAGTTTCTGTTGTCATTATGATTTAAAAAGAGTAAACACAGTTGATTGATAATAAATGGCTTCAGCCAAACACTAACCATGAGTGAAAGAAAGAAAAGTTTTTTTTGTTATCATTCATATTCTCTGAAAAATGGTTAAGAAATCATAAATTCTGCCAGGGTATGTAAACTTATGAGCATAACTGTGTGTGTGTATGTATATGTATATATATATATATATATATATATATATATATATATCAGAATAACAAGAGTATTGCATTGAGCAATGATACTTTTTTTATTGGACTAACTATACATTTATAAGTTGACAAGCTTTCGGAAGAGTTCCTTCCTTTATCAAGTCTGAAGCAATACTGACCAATTCAATGGAATTTACAGATTGTATCTTAAAGCATAGAATAGCTAAGCAGACAGTGCAGGGAGAGGAGGAGGTGTCGTAAAAATCATGAGGGGGGCTTAGGTAACAGGCAGACAGTGTCCAGTGTAGGAGAACAGACAGGGGAAATATATAGCTATACATAGAGCATATACTGACATAAAGTTATATATCAACATTGAATCAATATCTATAAAGATGTGAAATTGTATATACAGGGGGAATACAAAAGTTAAAAAAGACAAAAGTGTGGACATAGGCTTACCTGTGTGTACCTATGTATAAAGAATGTGGAATATACAATGTAATTGACTAAATGAAAGTACATTACAAAATTTTTTGATAATGTGTTAAGAATCCAGAGTCCACATTTAGTCCAGAATTAAACAGGTTGAAGTGCATTATCATTTTCATTTCAAAGGTTTTTCTTTCCATGGTGTTTTTGAAGTTGCCTCTGAGAATTTTGATTTTGAGGTTTTGGATAGAGTGGTCAGGTTGGGTGAAATGGTGACCAACAGGGGTGCAGTATTTTGTTTCACAGTGGTTTTTGATTGAGTGTCTGTGTAAGTTCATTCGAAGGTGCAGTTTTTGGCTTGTTTCTCCAATATAGCATCCCATTTCACATGCAGTGCAATGTATCATGTATACCACATTTGCAGATATACATGAATATGCCCCTTTAATGTTATAAGATTTATTATTGTGATTTGCTGTGCTGCTTTCACAAACGTGTTGACACAGTTTGCAGAGTGCTTTATAGCAGCACTTGGTTCCATTCTGAGTGTTCTTTTTCTCAAGGGGTAGCTTCCTATGTACCAGTTTCTGCTTTAGGTTAGGTGGTTGTCTGTATGCCAGGATTGGGGGTTTTGGAAAGATTTTTTTGAGTGTGGGATCCTCTAAGAGTAGTGGCTGTAAGTCTTATGATTTTTCGTATCCCTTCCACAGCAGGGTTGTATTTGACTACTAGTGGGATACGTGATATGTTTTTCTTCTCCCTGTATTGTAGTAAGTGTTCACGTGGAGTATTGAGGGCAGAGTTAATTTTTTTATTTATAATCCTCCCCAAGGCAGAACATACAGTGATCTGAGATGTCATCGCAGAAAATGCAGTATGTCTGCAGAAAGAACAAAACCCATGCAGGAACTGTTAGACTTAGTGCTTTAACTTTGCAGCTCCACTCTTCAAACAGAGCTGTGTTCTGGCTGCACTGTTTAAGTGTTCCAGTGCATCAAGAGAAAAGTGCTGTTTGAAGTTCACAGACAAACATGCAGTAGCACTGTAAAGCAGCAGTGCATTGATTATTAACTGTCTCTTTTCAAACACTCCCCTAGCCTTTCCCAGTCTGCAAAGCTGTTTGTTCTGAATGTAAGACGTTCTTATGATTGCACCTTTCTTTCATGTAATTAACAAGAGTCCATGAGCTAGTGACGTATGGGATATACATTCCTACCAGGAGGGGCAAAGTTTCCCAAACCTTAAAATGCCTATAAATACACCCCTCACCACACCCACAAATCAGTTTTACAAACTTTGCCTCCAAGGGAGGTGGTGAAGTAAGTTTGTGCTAGATTCTACGTTGATATGCGCTCCGCAGCAAGTTGGAGCCCGGTTTTCCTCTCAGCGTGCAGTGAATGTCAGAGGGATGTGAGGAGAGTATTGCCTATTGAATGCAGTGATCTCCTTCTACGGGGTCTATTTCATAAGGTTCTCTGTTATCGGTCGTAGAGATTCATCTCTTACCTCCCTTTTCAGATCGACGATATACTCTTATATTTACCATTTCCTCTACTGATTCTCGTTTCAGTACTGGTTTGGCTTTCTACAAACATGTAGATGAGTGTCCTGGGGTAAGTAAGTCTTATTTTCTGTGACACTCTAAGCTATGGTTGGGCACTTTATTTATAAAGTTCTAAATATATGTATTCAAACATTTATTTGCCTTGACTCAGAATGTTCAACTTTCCTTATTTCCAGACAGTCAGTTTCATATTTGGGATTATGCTTTAATTATCATATTTTTCTTACCTCAAAAATTTGACTTTTTTCCCTGTGGGCTGTTAGGCTCGCGGGGGCTGAAAATGCTTCATTTTATTGCGTCATTCTTGGCGCGGACTTTTTTGGCGCAAAAATTCATTTCCGTTTCCGGCGTCATACGTGTCGCCGGAAGTTGCGTCATTTTTTTGACGTTATTTTGCGCCAAAAATGTCGGCGTTCCGGATGTGGCGTCATTTTTGGCGCCAAAAGCATTTAGGCGCCAAATAATGTGGGCGTCTTTTTTTGGCGCCAAAAAATATGGGCGTCGCTTTTGTCTCCACATTATTTCAGTCTCATTTTTCATTTGCTTCTGGTTGCTAGAAGCTTGATGTTTGGCATTTTTTTCCCATTCCTGAAACTGTCTTATAAGGAATTTGATCTATTTTGCTTTATATGTTGTTTTTTCTCTTACATATTGCAAGATGTCTCACGTTGCATCTGAGCCAGAAGATACTACAGGAAAACCTCTGCCTGCTGGATCTACCAAAGCTAAGTGTATCTGCTGTAAACTTTTGGTAGCTATTCCTCCAGCTGTTGTTTGTATTAAATGTCATGACAAACTTGTTAATGCAGATAATATTTCCTTTAGTGATGTACCATTGCCTGTTGCAGTTCCCTCAACATCTAAGGTGCAGAATGTTCCTGATAACATAAGAGATTTTGTTTCTGAATCCATAAAGAAGGCTTTGTCTGTTATTTCTCCTTCTAGTAAACGTAAAAAGTCTTTTAAATCTTCTCTCTCTACAGATGAATTTTTAAATGAACACCATCATTCTGATTCTTTGGACTCTTCTGGTTCAGAGGATTCTGTCTCAGAGATTGATGCTGATAAATCTTCATATTTATTTAAGATGGAATTTATTCGCTCTTTACTTAAAGAAGTACTAATTGCTTTAGAAATAGAGGATTCTAGTCCTCTTGATACTAATTCTATACGTTTGGATAAGGTTTTTAAAGCTCCTGCGGTTATTCCAGAAGTCTTTCCTGTTCCTAATGCTATTTCTGCAGTAATTGCTAAGGAATGGGATAGATTGGGTAATTCATTTACTCCTTCTAAACGTTTTAAGCAATTATATCCTGTTCCGCCTGACAGATTAGAATTTTGGGACAAAATCCCTAAAGTTGATGGGGCTATTTCTACCCTTGCTAAACGTACTACCATTCCTACATCAGATGGTACCTCGTTTAAGGATCCTTTAGATAGAAAAATTGAATCTTTTCTAAGAAAAGCTTATCTATGTTCAGGTAATCTTCTTAGACCTGCTATATCATTGGCTGATGTTGCTGCAGCTTCAACTTTTTGGTTGGAAACTCTAGCGCAACAAGTAACAAATCGTGATTCTCATGATATTATTATTCTTCTCCAGCATGCTAATAATTTCATCTGTGATGCCATTTTTGATATTATTAGAGTTGATGTTAGATTTATGTCTCTGGCTATCTTAGCCAGAAGAGCTTTATGGCTTAAGACTTGGAATGCTGATATGGCTTCTAAATCAACTCTACTTTCCATTTCTTTCCAGGGAAACAAATTATTTGGTTCTCAGTTGGATTCTATTATTTCAACTGTTACTGGTGGGAAAGGAACTTTTTTACCACAGGATAAAAAGTCTAAAGGTAAAAACAGGGCTAACAATCGTTTTCGTTCCTTTCGTTTCAACAAAGAACAAAAGCCTGATCCTTCGTCCTCAGGAGCAGTTTCAGTTTGGAAACCATCTCCAGTCTGGAATAAATCCAAGCCTGCTAGAAAGGCAAAGCCTGCTTCTAAGTTCACATGAAGGTACGGCCCTCATTCCAGTTCAGCTGGTAGGGGGCAGGTTACGTTTTTTCAAAGAAATTTGGATCAGTTCTGTTCACAATCTTTGGATTCAGAACATTGTTTCAGAAGGGTACAGAATTGGTTTCAAGATGAGACCTCCTGCAAAGAGATTTTTTCTTTCCCATGTCCCAGTAAATCCAGTGAAAGCTCAAGCATTTCTGAATTGTGTTTCAGATCTAGAGTTGGCTGGAGTAATTATGCCAGTTCCAGTTCCGGAACAGGGGATGGGGTTTTATTCAAATCTCTTCATTGTACCAAAGAAGGAGAATTCCTTCAGACCAGTTCTGGATCTAAAATTATTGAATCGTTATGTAAGGATACCAACGTTCAAGATGGTAACTGTAAGGACTATATTGCCTTTTGTTCAGCAAGGGAATTATATGTCCACAATAGATTTACAGGATGCATATCTGCATATTCCGATTCATCCAGATCTTTATCAGTTCCTGAGATTCTCTTTTCTAGACAAGCATTACCAATTTGTGGCTCTACCGTTTGGCCTTGCTACAGCTCCAAGAATTTTCACAAAGATTCTCGGTGCCCTTCTGTCTGTAATCAGAGAACAGGGTATTGTGGTATTTCCTTATTTGGACGATATCTTGGTACTTGCTCCGTCTTTACATTTAGCAGAGTCTCATACGAATCGACTTGTGTTGTTTCTTCAAGATCATGGTTGGAGGATCAATTTACCAAAAAGTTCTTTGATTCCTCAAACAAGGGTAACCTTTCTGGGTTTCCAGATAGATTCAGTGTCCATGACTTTGTCTTTAACAGACAAGAGACGTCTAAAATTGATTACAGCCTGTCGAAACCTTCAGTCTCAATCATTCCCTTCGGTAGCCTTATGCATGGAAATTCTAGGTCTTATGACTGCTGCATCGGACGCGATCCCCTTTGCTCGTTTTCACATGCGACCTCTTCAGCTCTGTATGCTGAACCAATGGTGCAGGGATTACACGAAGATATATCAATTAATATCTTTAAAACCGATTGTTCGGCACTCTCTAACGTGGTGGACAGATCACCATCGTTTAATTCAGGGGGCTTCTTTTGTTCTTCCGACCTGGACTGTAATTTCAACAGATGCAAGTCTCACAGGTTGGGGAGCTGTGTGGGGATCTCTGACGGCACAAGGAGTTTGGGAATCTCAGGAGGTGAGGTTACCGATCAATATCTTGGAACTCCGTGCAGTTTTCAGAGCTCTTCAGTTTTGGCCTCTTCTGAAGAGAGAATCGTTCATTTGTTTTCAGACAGACAATGTCACAACTGTGGCATACATCAATCATCAAGGAGGGACTCACAGTCCTCTGGCTATGAAAGAAGTATCTCGAATTTTGGTTTGGGCGGAATCCAGCTCCTGTCTAATCTCTGCGGTTCATATCCCAGGTGTAGACAATTGGGAAGCGGATTATCTCAGTCGCCAAACGTTGCATCCGGGCGAATGGTCTCTTCACCCAGAGGTATTTCTTCAGATTGTTCAAATGTGGGGGCTCCCAGAGATAGATCTGATGGCCTCTCATCTAAACAAGAAACTTCCCAGGTATCTGTCCAGATCCCGGGATCCTCAGGCGGAGGCAGTGGATGCATTATCACTTCCTTGGAAGTATCATCCTGCCTATATCTTTCCGCCTCTAGTTCTTCTTCCAAGAGTAATCTCCAAGATTCTGAGGGAATGCTCGTTTGTTCTGCTAATAGCTCCGGCATGGCCTCACAGGTTTTGGTATGCGGATCTTGTCCGGATGGCATCTTGCCAACCATGGACTCTTCCGTTAAGACCAGACCTTCTGTCTCAAGGTCCTTTTTTCCATCCGGATCTGAAATCCTTAAATTTAAAGGTATGGAGATTGAACGCTTGATTCTTGGTCATAGAGGTTTCTCTGACTCCGTGATTAATACTATGTTACAGGCTCGTAAATCTGTATCTCGAGAGATATATTATAGAGTCTGGAAGACTTATATTTCTTGGTGTCTTTCTCATCATTTTTCTTGGCATTCTTTTAGAATACCGAGAATTTTACAGTTTCTTCAGGATGGTTTAGATAAGGGTTTGTCCGCGAGTTCTTTGAAAGGACAAATCTCCGCTCTTTCTGTTCTTTTTCACAGAAAGATTGCTATTCTTCCTGATATTCATTGTTTTGTACAAGCTTTGGTTCGTATAAAACCTGTCATTAAGTCAATTTCTCCTCCATGGAGTTTGAATTTGGTTTTGGGAGCTCTTCAAGCTCCTCCGTTTGAACCTATGCATTCATTGGACATTAAATTACTTTCTTGGAAAGTTTTGTTCCTTTTGGCTATCTCTTCTGCTAGAAGAGTTTCTGAATTATCTGCTCTTTCGTGTGAGTCTCCTTTTCTGATTTTTCATCAGGATAAGGCGGTGTTGCGAACTTCTTTTGAATTTTTACCTAAAGTTGTGAATTCCAACAACATTAGTAGAGAAATTGTGGTTCCTTCATTATGTCCTAATCCTAAGAATTCTAAGGAGAAATCATTGCATTCTTTGGATGTTGTTAGAGCTTTGAAATATTATGTTGAAGCTACGAAATCTTTCCGTAAGACTTCTAGTCTATTTGTTATCTTTTCCGGTTCTAGGAAAGGCCAGAAAGCTTCTGCCATTTCTTTGGCATCTTGGTTGAAATCTTTAATTCATCTTGCCTATGTTGAGTCGGGTAAAATTCCGCCTCAAAGAATTACAGCTCATTCTACTAGGTCAGTTTCTACTTCCTGGGCGTTTAGGAATGAAGCTTCGGTTGACCAGATCTGCAAAGCAGCAACTTGGTCCTCTTTGCATACTTTTACTAAATTCTACCATTTTGATGTATTTTCTTCTTCTGAAGCAGTTTTTGGTAGAAAAGTTCTTCAGGCAGCGGTTTCAGTTTGAATCTTCTGCTTATGTTTTTTGTTAAACTTTATTTTGGGTGTGGATTATTTTCAGCAGGAATTGGCTGTCTTTATTTTATCCCTCCCTCTCTAGTGACTCTTGTGTGGAAAGATCCACATCTTGGGTAGTCATTATCCCATACGTCACTAGCTCATGGACTCTTGTTAATTACATGAAAGAAAACATAATTTATGTAAGAACTTACCTGATAAATTCATTTCTTTCATATTAACAAGAGTCCATGAGGCCCACCCTTTTTTGTGGTGGTTATGATTTTTTTGTATAAAGCACAATTATTCCAATTCCTTATTTTATATGCTTCACACTTTTTTTCTTATCACCCCACTTCTTGGCTATTCGTTAAACTGATTTGTGGGTGTGGTGAGGGGTGTATTTATAGGCATTTTAAGGTTTGGGAAACTTTGCCCCTCCTGGTAGGAATGTATATCCCATACGTCACTAGCTCATGGACTCTTGTTAATATGAAAGAAATGAATTTATCAGGTAAGTTCTTACATAAATTATGTTTTTTATTACTACATTTCTATGTTAGACCAAGAGAAAGGAAAATAAATTTATTCAAGAGACATTTTTTAATTTTGTTTGTCTGCAGCTAATTTGCAATGCAGTTTTCAATTACTGCACTATATCATAAAACGTTAAAATTTGTTTTATTCTTTAGTTAACCAACACATTGCAATTGAACTGGTGCTTTAGTGTAACTGCCTAATTTAAAATTGAATTTTATTGAAAAATGGCCTGCAGAAGAATTTTCACAAAAAAAAAATCTCATTGCAGAAAGTGAAAAAAGATTCTGCCTCTGGGATAATCCTTGTTTTGTAACCTTTTTCTCTGAATGATTGGGACAGTGTGATGAGGTGTTTGTCACGGTCCTTGGTATCTGAGCAAATTCTGTGGTATCTTGACGCCTGACTGTAGATTATGGATTTTTTAATGTGATTGGGGTGGGAGCTGGAGCTGTGGAGGTAGCTGCATCTATTTGTTGGTTTCCTGTATACAGATATATATATATATATATATATATATATATATATATATTGTGTATATCCAAATAATAGTTGCACTCTCTGGATTTAAGTTTCAATGATGTTTAATGTGTAAACTTTTTCGGGGTGTTCACCCCTTCCTCAGACTTACATGGTTTTATAACACTGATTTCTCTTGTTAAGTGTATCCAGTCCATGGATCATCCATTACTTGTGGGATATTCTCCTTCCCAACAGGAAGGTGCAAGAGGATCACCCACAGCAGAGCTGCTATATAGCTCCTCCCCTCACTGCCATATCCAGTCATTCTCTTGAAACTCTCAACTAAGATGGAGGTCGTAAGAGGACTGTGGTGTTTTATACTTAGTTTATTTCTTCAATCAAAAGTTTGTTATTTTTAAATGGTACCGGAGTGTACTGTTTATCTCAGGCAGTATTTAGAAGAAGAATCTGCCTGCGTTTTCTATGATCTTAGCAGAAGTAACTAAGATCCTTTGCTGTTCTCACATATTCTGAGGAGTGAGGTAACTTCAGAGGGGGAATAGCGTGCAGGTTTTCCTGCAATAAGGTATGTGCAGTTAAAATATTTTTCTAGGGATGGAATTTGCTAGAAAATGCTGCTGATACCGAAGTAATGTAAGTAAAGCCTTAAATGCAGTGATAGCGACTGGTATCAGGCTTATTAATAGAGATACATACTCTTATAAAAGTGTATTTTAAAACGTTTGCTGGCATGTTTAATCGTTTTTTACATATGTTTGGTGATAAAACATATTGGGGCCTAGTTTTTTCCACATGGCTGGAGGACTTCTCTGAAGGGCTCAAAAGGCTTCAAAAGTCGTATTGAGGGAGGTAAAAAGCCACAGTAGAGCTGTGGCAGTTGTTGTGACTGTTTAAAAAACGTTTTTGTCATTCCATTTTTGGTATTAAGGGGTTAATCATCCATTTGCAAGTGGGTGCAATGCTCTGCTAACTTATTACATACACTGTAAAAATTTACCTGACGGAGTCCAGGTTATCAAAACTTCTAAATGCTTGCCGTGTCCTTCATTCCATTCCACGCCGCCGTCAGTGGCTCAGTGCATGGAAGTAATCGGCATTAATGGTAGCGGCAATGGACATAGTGCCATTTGCGCGCCTGCATCTCAGACCGCTGCAATTATGCATGCTAAGTCAGTGGAATGGGGATTACTCAGATTTGTCCCCTCTACTAAATCTGGATCAAGAGACCAGAGATTCTCTTCTCTGGTGGCTTTCTCGGGTCCATCTGTCCAAGGGTATGACTTTTCGCAGGCCAGATTGGACGATTGTAACAACAGATGCCAGCCTTCTAGGTTGGGGAGCAGTCTGGAACTCCCTGAAGGCTCAGGGATCGTGGACTCAGGAGGAGAAACTCCTCCCAATAAATATTCTGGAGTTAAGAACAATATTCAATGATCTTCTAGCTTGGCCTCGGTTAGCAACACTGAGGTTCACCAGATTTCAGTCAGACAACATCACGACTGTGGCTTACATCAACCATCAAGGGGGAACCAGGAGTTCCCTAGCGATGTTAGAAGTCTCAAAGATAATTCGCTGGGCAGAGTCTCACTCTTGCCACCTGTCAGCGATCCACATCCCAGGCGTAGAGAACTGGGAGGAGGATTTTCTAAGTTGTCAGACTTTTCATCCGGGGGAGTGGGAACTCCATCCGGAGGTGTTTGCTCAACTGGTCCATCGTTGGGGCAAACCAGAACTGGATCTCATGGCGTCTTGCCAGAACGCCAAGCTTCCTTGTTACGGATCCAGGTCCAGGGACCCGGGAGCAACGCTGATAGATGCTCTAGCAGCTCCTTGGTTCTTCAACCTGGCCTATGTGTTTCCACCGTTTCCTCTGCTCCCTCGACTGATTGCCAAAATCAAACAGGAGAGAGCATCAGTGATTCTGATAGCGCCTGCGTGGCCACGCAGGACCTGGTATGCAGACCTAGTGGACATGTCATCTCTTCCACCATGGACTCTGCCTCTGAGGCAGGACCTTCTAATACAAGGTCCTTTCAATCATCCAAATCTACTTTCTCTGAGACTGACTGCATGGAGATTGAACGCTTGATTCTATCAAGGCGTGGCTTCTCCGAGTCAGTCATTGATACCTTAATACAGGCTCGGAAGCCTGTCACCAGGAAAATCTACCATAAGATATGGCGTAAATATCTTTATTGGTGTGAATCCAAGAGTTACTCATGGAGTAAGGTTAGGATTCCTAGGATATTGTCCTTTCTCCAAGAGGGTTTGGACAAAGGCTTATCAGCTAGTTCTTTAAAAGGACAGATCTCTGCTCTGTCTATTCTTTTGCACAAGCGTCTGGCAGAAGTTCCAGACGTCCAGGCATTTTGTCAGGCTTTGGTTAGGATTAAGCCTGTGTTTAAAACTGTTGCTCCCCCGTGGAGCTTAAACTTGGTTCTTAAAGTTCTTCAGGGAGTTCCGTTTGAACCCCTTCATTCCATTGATATTAAACTTTTATCTTGGAAAGTTCTGTTTTTGATGGCTATTTCCTCGGCTCTGAGTTATCTGCCTTACATTGTGATTCTCCTTATCTGATTTTTCATTCAGACAAGGTAGTTCTGCGTACCAAACCTGGGTTTTTACCTAAGGTGGTTTCTAACAGGAATATCAATCAAGAGATTGTTGTTCCATCATTGTGTCCTAATCCTTCTTCAAAGAAGGAACGTCTTTTGCATAATCTGGACGTAGTCCGTGCCTTGAAGTTTTACTTACAGGCTACTAAAGATTTTCGTCAAACATCTGCCCTGTTTGTCGTTTACTCTGGACAGAGGAGAGGTCAAAAAGCTTCGGCAACCTCTCTCTCCTTTTGGCTTCGGAGCATAATACGCTTAGCCTATGAGACTGCTGGACAGCAGCCCCCTGAAAGGATTACAGCTCATTCTACTAGAGCTGTGGCTTCCACCTGGGCCTTTAAAAATGAGGCCTCTGTTGAACAGATTTGCAAGGCTGCGACTTGGTCTTCACTTCACACCTTTTCAAAATTTTACAAATTTGACACTTTTTGCTTCTTCTGAGGCTGTTTTTGGGAGAAATGTTCTACAGGCAGTGGTTCCTTCAGTTTAAGTTCCTGCCTTGTCCCTCCCATCATCCGTGTACTTTAGCTTTGGTATTGGTATCCCACAAGTAATGGATGATCCGTGGACTGGATACACTTAACAAGAGAAAACATAATTTATGCTTACATGATAAATTTATTTCTCTTGTAGTGTATCCAGTCCACGGCCCGCCCTGTCCTTTTAAGGCAGGTCTAAATTTTAATTAAACTACAGTCACCACTGCACCCTATGGTTTCTCCTTTCTCGTCTTGTTTCGGTCGAATGACTGGATATGGCAGTGAAGGGAGGAGCTATATAGCAGCTCTGCTGTGGGTGATCCTCTTGCAACTTCCTGTTGGGAAGGAGAATATCCCACAAGTAATGGATGATCCGTGGACTGGATACACTACAAGAGAAATAAATTTATCAGGTAAGCATAAATTATGTTTTTGAGCACATTTGTTTGTCTGAGGAAGGGGTGAATACCCAGAAAACGTTTACACATTAAATATCATTGAAACTTAAATCCAGAGAGTGCATCTATTATTTGGAGGTATTTATTGGATTAATGCACCCTGGTAACGTATCCCTAATTTTGAGAGTGCATTCTAACTAATATATATATTTTTATTTTATTTTGTGAAGTACAGGTACAAACCCCGAAATCTGGGATTCCAAACTTATGCTGGAATCTAATTTTTTTTTAAAAAAAATTAAGTGATCTATATTAACATTTTTCCCCACCTGTAAGTCACAATCTTCCCTGCCTGGGTCTTTGGTTTGTTTCTTTGTGTTCTAAAATGCAGACAATAGTCTATATTTATTTATAACAACCTATATTACCTTTCTGACTACATTACTGTACTGTATCTTTCTGAGGGTACTATGTATACAAAAGTATAAAAATTATATAAAACTTCCTTTTAGGTTACATGTATAAATTGTATTCTGACAAGTAAATGTTGCCTAAATGACATAAGATATTGTTGTTTACACTTGTTTCCATCCCCTCTTCAAACTGTCCCATTTTAAAAATCCAAACTTTTCCAGTCCCAAGCTGTTTGGATAAAGGATTTTCTACCTATATGAATGGATACGATGAAAAGTCAGTTGTGAAACATCCATCTTTTATTTAAATTGCTTTTATACTCACAGTAGACCGTATCCGACAATAGGGAGACATACCTTTATTATTGAAACCTTAGATACTTTTTTTTTTGGGGGGGGGGGGGCTTCTATTCTATTTAGATGTCAAGTGTTTTGGAAGATCTACTCTTTAACATATCTTGGTCGCTCAAAGGATGTGGCTTTCTGTAGAACAAAGTCTGGCACTGACAGTGAACAATTCAAAAATCTCTTGTTGGTATTATGTTTTACTTTAGTGTTACACCTACACTGGAAAAAACTAAGCACTCCATTTATTTTATTTTTTTATATAAAAGTCTTACTTGTTATATTTAACTTCACTATGTTGAGTAGTCATTAAATGTGAGTTAGTAGTATTTTTGTATATCAAAAAACAATCTATAGATCACTATCTGTTCTGCGGTTATCTATTGGTAAACTATTTTGTTTACTTTTAGTCCTTTTTTTTTTTTCCTATTTTAAAAATTCAAGGTCATGTGTCCTTGGTAAATTTATTCTCTTCCTAAAGCTACTTTTTATAATAATTGTGTTCCCTAAATAAATACAACATGTAACTTTATTCCCAGGTTTAAATGTCCTGATGCAAAGAAATCTGTATAAATAAGGCTTTGGTGAGTTGCTTGATTAATTATTTAAAGTGAATGTCAAGTTTAATGAGAAAGTGTCCGTTTTTAAAAATACTCTTAAAAACAGGGGCACTTTAATTCATTAAACTTTACATTTAAGTTTTTTTTTTCCAAATACCTTTTTCTTTATGAAACAAGACTGGCGATCCTCCGCCCACAGCTTCTGCTGTACTTGGCACAGCAATGACGAATCCGGCTTCCTCCAATCATTGTGCGCACCCCAAGGCGTCCAGCTCGTGAGACCACGCAATGATTTGGAGAAGGCCGGATTTGTCATTGCTGTGCTAAGGTCAGCAGGAGCTGCGGGCGGAGGATCGCCGGTCTGGTTTCATAAAGAAAAAGGTAAGTATTTAAAAAAAAAAAAAAAAAAAAGACACTTAAATGTAAAGTTTAATGAATGAAAGTGGCCCTGGTTGTAATATTTTAAAAAAACTGGGCACTTTCTCATTAAACTTGACATTCACCTTTAAGTTTAATCAGAAAACATATTTTGAGGTAGTTGTATGCATATTGTTAGGTTGGTAGAAGTAGACTATGTCGAGGCATAATTATTATTCATTTGTGTACATACAAAATTATGTATGCAACTAAGTGTTTTAACACAATCTCTTCTTCTGCATGTTAAAGGCTGCAGATCAATTTTCGTTCACAATCAGCCATTTTAGGTTTGGTTAAAAATTACGTTATACTTTAAGGGACAGTCTACACCTTGGTCATCTTACAGTCTTACCTTAGATTAAGCTGCAAATAGCCTCCTGCACCCCTTTATATATCATGCAGCAGGAACATTAAAAAAGTTATTTTAAAATGAATATTGTTTCTGGCCACTTTGGCTTCCAAGCTCCGCCCACTCGTGACATCATGATCTGGGGTGAATCTAGGCACTCTGCTGAATAGCATTGACAGTCTGTTGAATCTTAACTAGTGAGCCTTTTGTGATTGGACGCCATATTCAGCCCGATCATGATGTCATCAATATTTTACCGTTCCTGCTGCATGATATTGAAAGGGGTGCAGGAGGCTATTTGCAGTTTAATCTAAAGCAAGTCTTTAAGATGACTAAGGTGTAGACTGTCCCTTTAAAGGGACTCAGTAGTCAGAAAACAAAGTACAATATTTGAAATAAGAATGACTTAATTAGTATTTTTGCATTATATATGTACTAAAAATTTTGCAGGTGAAGTTGTTAAAATTGAGTGAACTTGCCTCTGTTTTAATTTCCTGTTATGAGCTGCATGATACCACACAACTTGCTATTTTCCTACGCTCCTTTGCCAGCTGTAGTACTCTAGACAGCAGTCAGACATCGCTGGATGTAATCAGTACTAGATCTGCACAATATTCTGAACATAGCAAAGAAGGAAACATTTTTTAGTCTTATGTTAGCAGACATAAAGTTTGGGGCACAAAATTTAAAGAGGTAGTGTACAGTGTTGACCTCCGAAAATGTTGCCAACCAATTGACTTTGAAGTAGCCAGATGTGGGCAGTGTAATACTTTGAAATATTATAAAAATGTTTGTTGTTTATAAATGTTACTTGAGCTATCCAAAGCATAAATTAGTAGCATAATTTAAAATGATAGTAAACTCTCCCCTTTTTTAAATCGGAATCGGAATGTTAGTGATATTTTTGTTTCATTTATCATTTGTAACAAACTTTCTCTATTATTTACTCTTTAATATAGATATAAAATTAAAATACCACGAGCTCCACTGCCCACTTCAAAAGTAATTTTTTCTGTGCGCTAGCAGTTTGAATTATTATCCAATCAGCGCTCTAGCTACAACAAAAGGTGCCTTATGGGAAGATTGCTGATTGGATAACAGTTAAAATCATTCGCTCACAGAAAAATTGACTTTTGAAGTGAGTGGCGGAAAGTGGGGTATTTAAATTTCATATCTATATTAAAAAGTAAGTTATAGCATAACTTCATTACAACTGATTAATTAAATTCCATCTAAAATAACACTAACATTCCGGATCTGTGTTAATAAAGGGGAGAGTTTACTATCACTTTAAGCTAAATTGATGTTCAATTATGCAACAAACATTGAAAAGTTTATTATTAGCTAATTTTAGCTTAAAGGGACACAAAACTCATGATTCAGATAGAGCATGCTGTTTTAAGAGACTTTCTAATTTCTATTATCAAATTTTGCACATTATTTTTTTCTAACACTTTCTGAGGCACCAGCTCCTACTGAACATGTGCACAATTCACAGTGTACATGTATACTAGTCTGTGATTGGCTGTTAGCTGTCACATAATACAGGATGCCAGCAAATGAGGATTTTTTTTTTCCACAATCAAAATCTACTGCTCATTTGAAATTCAGATTGTGGTATTGCATTGTCTTTTTATTATGCACTTGCTACTTATGCAATTCTACTTTTAGTGGTCCTTTTAATATTGGCTTACATTTTATCCATGTGGTCAGCCGGTGGGCCCTCTAAATAGAACAGTGGGAGAACACTGGTGTTTTGTTTTTTTCTTCTTTATTGTGTTCCCAATGATCTATTGCACCTGCAGATTTATATGATATATTTTAAGGATAGCTCTTTTACCTTTATTTTATCATTTGAGATAGCTGCTTTTGCCTTTTTTATCCCAACTTATACTTGAAATGGCAGTATTTATTTAAAAGGATACTGAACCCAAATTTTTTCTTTCATGATTCAGATAGAGCATGCAATTTTAAGCAACTTTCTAATTTACTCCTTTTATCAATTTTTCTTTGTTCTCTTGGTATCTTTATTTGAAAAAACAAAAATGTAAGCTTATGAGCCAGCCCATCTTTAGTTCAGCACCTGCGTTGTGCTTACTGATTGATGGCTAAATATATATAAATAATTTCAATTACTTTATATTTTGCATTGCAAAATCCAAGCATAAAACACCTAGTTATAATTATATTGTTTATTATTAGATGTTAGGTTTGCCAGTGGTATAATCACTTTTGTTGCCGTATCATGACGTAGCATATATTGTGATTGCATACTCATATAATCTGCTTCACTATTGATTCACTATTGTCAATAAATTGTATTTTCACTAACATTGTTGTTCTAATTACACTTTGGGGTCACACAAAAAAGCTTAGAAACATTTTAATTCAGTGTTGATTTTATAATAGATGTGACCTTTACACATCATTACTATTCTGGTAGTCCCAGGACCACCCTTTGTGAGGTTCCTCAGTACAGCTCCCTTTTTTCCTCACCCCCTTTATGGTCCACCTTGTCCTATCATTGGATATGGCCTATATAAAGAATAACTCTATATTTTATGCCATATTTACCATAAAGACTTCTTCATAAACTAAATACAGGATGTGATTGCACCTTCTCATACCTGCTCACCTAATGACAGTGTGGGTCCCCCAAAGTGCAGGGCATGGGGCTGGTGCCCCACTTGCCCTGATCAAAGGACAGGCCTGGTGGGAACCTTAGTCACAACAGATTAATTGAGATGTGTGACAATTCTTTACTATATGTGTGAAAATGAAGGCTGGATATTGCGCTAGGCTTTGAGGGGAAAGGCCAATTGCCATGATAAGCCATATGCAAAATTAATGGTGGGTTTAGTGGACAGCATTCTATCTTACATAGCTTGTGTAGAGCCTGATCTGCTGAGGAAGACGGACAGGAATGCTGCACACATGCCTGTACACAGATGCAATGTGATGTGCTATTGTGTGCACTCTAAGAAAGGACTGGGGGCTGTTGTTAAAGGATGATTAAAAACATTAGGATTGCATGATCAACAAATGCATTATAAATAGACAATGCAATATCACTTTTTTGTGTTTAGATTTTACACAAATACCAGAGAATGTACTTGCTGATTTAAAACTAAATGGTGATGCATACATCCCAAATCTTACACATGTATGTATGTATTTATATATTTTATGCAAAATAACAAACGCCTCAGCTTGAGTAGAGCTCTAGCCCAGTGTACCCAATTCCAAATTGGTAGTAACTGACTTTAACAGGAATGGCACATATATATGTAGTGCTGTGAGTTCCCACATTGTCTGGTTTCTGGGAAGTATTACTACCTACTCCAATGGCCAGAGAACATTTACCCACAAGTACTGATATAGAGTGTGTGAGAGTATCTAAAGTGAATTAAAAACAGAAGTCAGCAGCACTGTCCAGGCTTTATGTAATAGACCTTTATTTCAACAAGACTGGGTCAAAAAATGTGTTTCGGGTCAACACCCTTAATCATGTATGTATGTCTACATTGTTATCACAGGTTAAATACTCTTCATAGCCACTCCTTCTCTCAAAGTCACACAAAACTTTTCTCATACAATATTTCATTTCTAAGCATTCAAAATGTAAAATTAGTAAATAAAATAAAAACAATATACCATATGTGGATTATAAAGATACTGAAAAGTCAAATTCTTTGTTTATACCCAAATGCTCCATGGAATCTAATGTATATATCCAAAATGCTTCCCATTGTTTCAGCAGTAATTCTCTATTTCCCCCACGTCTAGGTCTTCTCACATGATTTGAAATCTCATTTGGCTTATATTAGGACTTTATTTCAAAAAATGTAATGAAACTGGGGCCTCCCTGTTCCCCTATCTTATATTGCTTTTATGCTCATTTAAGCACTCCCTGACCCTGCGAGTGCTCTCACCTACATAGACCCACCCACACAGACTTTAAATTAAATATACAGCATATGTGGTATTACAATGCCTTGCAAAAGTATTCACCCCCCTTGGCATTTTTCGTGTTTTGTTGCTGCACAACCTTGAATTAACATGGATTGTTTGAGGATTTGCATAATTTAATTTACAGAACATGCCCACAACTTTGAAGATGTTTTTTTTTTTTTTTTAATTGTGAAGCAAACAACAAATAGGACAAAATAACAGAAAAAGTCAATGTGCATAACTATTCACCCCCCTTAAAGTCAATACTTTGTAGAGCCACCTTTTGCGGCAATCACACCTCCAAGTCGCTTTGGATAAGTCTCTATGAGCTAGCCGCATCTTACCACTGGGATTTTGCCCATTCCTCCTTGCAAAACTGCTCCAGCTCCTTCAAGTTGGATGATTTGCGCTTGTGAAAAGCAATCTTTAAGTCTGACCACAGATTTTCTATTGGATTGAGGTCTGGGCTTTGACTAGGCCATTGCAACACATTTACATGTTTCCCCTTAAACCACTCAAGTGTTGCTTTAGCAGTGTGTCTGGGGTCATTGTCCTGCTGGAAGGTGAACCTCCGTCCTAGCCTCAAATCACGCACACAGTGGTACAGGTTTTGCTCAAGAATATCCCTGTATTTAGCACCATCCATCTTTCCCTCAACTCTGACCAGTTCCCCAGTCCCTTCTGCTGAAAAACATCCCCACAGCATGATGCTGCCACCACCATGTTTCACTGTGGGGATGGTGTTCTTTGAGTGATTTGATGTGTTGGGTTTGCGCCAGACATAACGTTTTCTTTGGTGGCCGAAAAGTTCAATTTTAGTCTCATCAGACCAGAGCACCTTCCTCCATACATTTTGGGAGTCTCCCACATGCCCTTTCGCAAACTCAAAACGTGCCATTTTGTTTTTTGCTGAAAGTAACGGCTTTCTTCTGGCCACTCTGCCATAAAGCCCAACTCTATGGAGCGTACGGCTTATTGTCGTCCTATGTACAGATACTCCAGTCACTGCTGTGGAACTCTGCAGCTCCTCCAGGGTTACCCCAGGTCTCTGTGCTGCCTCTCTGATTAATGCCCTCCTTGCCCAGTACGTGAGTTTTGGTGGGCGGCCGTCTCTTGGCAGGTTTGTTGCTGTGCCATGTTCTTTCCGTTTGGTTATGATAGATTTGATGGTGCTCCTGGGGATCATCAAAGATTTGGATATTTTTTTATAACCTAACCCTGACTTGTACTTCTCAACAACATTGTCCCTTACTTGTTTGGAGAGTTCTTTGGTCTTCATGGCAGTGTTTGGTTAGTGGTGCCTCTTGCTTAGGTGTTGCAGCCTCTGGGGCCTTTCTAAAAAGGTAAACAATATACAGAGGTGCAAGATGGAAAAAAACACACAATATTCTGTACAAATGAACTAAGAACTGATACTCTCCTTTAGGTCAGACCGCAGCCTTCTTGCAGTCTCTCCCTTGTGACTGTGTATAGATAGATAGTAGTAGTAGATGGCGCTGGTCTATTGAGTGATTTTCTCTAGTAAGTGAAGAGAAAAAAGGCTTGATGCATATATTGAAGCCAATTAATATGGGTGCAGTATACTCACTCCATAAGATGAATCTTTACAGCTGAAAGGGAACGTAGCGTCAGATGGCAAGAGTCCACAGGTTCCTGGGGTCAAATACTGAATTTTCAGGTTTATCCAAAAGTGGACTATAAATGAATAGAGACCCAAATGACAAAAGTATCCAGTGTGTAATTGAAAAAAATGTAGTAACTTACTCCATAAATAAGGAGATTCCAGCTCAGCACAGCAAAACAAGATCTTGACAATCTTTCAACAAAGGATAAAAGGTTTTATTTGCTCAACGCGTTTCAACGTATTACACGTCTTTATCAAGAGCATACATTAAAACAAGTAAAACAGGTAAGTAAAACCAAGTATTGAGTGTGTTTGCTGTGGCTACAGGGCTGGTTTATATACAGGTGAACAATTAGTTCCAATTTCCTGTTGAGCACAGGAAATTGGACTCACAAAAACTTCATAAAATGTTTAATACTATGTATATGCATCAATAGTAAACTATTCCTGAGAATAAAAATGAAGAAAAATATATTTTAAAGAAAATCATTAAAAAACCATCAAAGTTTAAAAATAGAAGCTTAGTTTAGTATTGATACGTTATTTAACCAATCAAAACATTTCTTGAATATTTAGACCAATGAACAGACAGTAGTATAAAGTCCTCAATCAAGTAGTCCGTTGTCTAACAGTTCCTTTTCAGTTCCGGTCTGCGGTCATGTGCTTTTCTTGTCCAATCAGAGGACGGCTGTAATCCAAGGGTGAAAGCATCGATCCAGAAGAGTTAAAGTTCTGTGTACTAATAGAGGGAGTGTCCCGAATGACATCAGACATACATCTCAGCCAATAAAACAAGATAAATAATTCTGAAACAAAAGCAGGAAAAAAGTGACCAGTATTTGCTCTTCAGAATGGATCTGAAACATTTGTGACACACTACATTCATATTTCAAAAAGGGAATCCTTACTGCAAATATTTTGTTTAAGGAAATTTCATGGTGAGAGCCCAAAGATCTAGTAACATGATTATAAATAAATATTTTAAGGAAATTTCATGGTGAGAGCCCACCGATCTAGTAACATGATTATAAATAAATATTTTGTTTAAGGAAATTTCATGGTGAGAGCCCACAGATCTAGTAACATGATTATAAATAAATATTTTGTTTAAGGAAATTTCATGGTGAGAGCCCACAGATCTAGTAACATGATTATAAATAAATATTTTGTTTAAGGAAATTTCATGGTGAGAGCCCACAAATCTAGTAACATGGTTGTGAATAAATATTTTGTTTAAGGAAATTTCATGGTGAGAGCCCACAGATCTAGTAACATGATTATAAATAAATATTTTGTTTAAGAAAATTTCATGGTGAGAGCCCACAGATCTAGTAACATGATTATAAATAAATATTTTGTTTAAGGAAATTTCATGGTGAGAGCCCACAGATCTAGTAACATGATTATAAATAAATATTTTGTTTAAGGAAATTTCATGGTGAGAGCCCACAGATCTAGTAACATGATTATAAATAAATATTTTGTTTAAGGAAATTTCATGGTGAGAGCCCACAAATCTAGTAACATGGTTGTGAATAAATATTTTGTTTAAGGAAATTTCATGGTGAGAGCCTACAGATCTAGTAACATGATTATAAATAAATATTTTATTTAAGGAAATTTTAAATATTGTTTCTAACATAAGAAATAAAAAATAAATAGATATGTGCAACATTTGAATAGTGACAATTTAATTGTGCTTATTTACTATAGAAAGTCCCTATGCTAATACATTATTATTAACAATGAAATGAATAAATAAAAATGAATGAATAAAAAGAAATAAAAATGTGATATCTTGTAAGTGAATGTGATATCTTAAATATTAATTTAATCCTAAAGTATAACATAAGTGTGAATGGTATGTGTGAAGTGTTGATGAGATACCTAAATGTACCTAATAGTTTATAAGTGTGGCATTAATTTAATAATGTGTCAAGAATAGTGTATTAAATTAATAGTAATATATTTGATATGTTAGATAAAGGCTGCTATCCTAATGTCCTTGTTTAGACCCCATTGGTTGTAGGTTCTCATAGTGTGAATCCACCAAAGTTCCCTTCTGTCTAGTTCTTTATCCAGCTTCCCCCCCCCTCCAGTGGGTAGATACTCTTTCTATACCCAACCAGAGGAAATTATTTTTGTTGAAATCTTGACAGGAATTACAATGTAGGGGTACTACAGGACAGACATTTATTATTAAACATTTCATAACATGCAAAACCACTAACGTCATTTATCTTCTACAGTGCAATTGTAAGATCCAATACTTAGGCCAAACAACCAGGTTTTTAAAAACACGTATACTAGAACATCTCAATAAAATAGAGAAAAAGCACGAAGATCACGGTGTACCCCTACATTGTAATTCCTGTCAAGATTTCAACAAAAATCATTTCCTCTGGTTGGGTATAGAAAGAGTATCTACCCACTGGAGGGGGGGGGGGGGAGCTGGATAAAGAACTAGACAGAAGGGAACTTTGGTGGATTCACACTATGAGAACCTACAACCAATGGGGTCTAAACAAGGACATTAGGATAGCAGCCTTTATCTAACATATCAAATATATTACTATTAATTTAATACACTATTCTTGACACATTATTAAATTAATGCCACACTTATAAACTATTAGGTACATTTAGGTATCTCATCAACACTTCACACATACCATTCACACTTATGTTATACTTTAGGATTAAATTAATATTTAAGCTATCACATTCACTTTCAAGATATCACATTTTTATTTCTTTTTATTCATTCATTTTTATTTCATTTCATTATTAATAATAATGTATTAGCATAGGGACTTTCTATAGTAAATAAGCACAATTAAATTTTCACTATTCAAATGTTGCACATATCTATTTATTTCTTATGTTAGAGACAATATTTAAAATTTCCTTAAATAAAATATTTATTTATAATCATGTTACTAGATCTGTGGGCTCTCACCATGAAATTTCCTTAAACAAAATATTTATTTATAATCATGTTACTAGATCTGTGGGCTCTCACCATGAAATTTCCTTAAACAAAATATTTATTTATAATCATGTTACTAGATCTGTGGGCTCTCACCATGAAATTTCCTTAAACAAAATATTTATTTATAATCATGTTACTAGATCTGTGGGCTCTCACCATGAAATTTCCTTAAACAAAATATTTATTTATAATCATGTTACTAGATCTGTGGGCTCTCACCATGAAATTTTCTTAAACAAAATATTTATTTATAATCATGTTACTAGATCTGTGGGCTCTCACCATGAAATTTCCTTAAACAAAATATTTATAATCATGTTACTAGATCTGTGGGCTCTCACCATGAAATTTTCTTAAACAAAATATTTATTTATAATCATGTTACTAGATCTGTGGGCTCTCACCATGAAATTTCCTTAAACAAAATATTTATTCACAACCATGTTACTAGATTTGTGGGCTCTCACCATGAAATTTCCTTAAACAAAATATTTATAATCATGTTACTAGATCGGTGGGCTCTCACCATGAAATTTCCTTAAACAAAATATTTATTTATAATCATGTTACTAGATCTTTGGGCTCTCACCATGAAATTTCCTTAAACAAAATATTTGCAGTAAGGATTCCCTTTTTGAAATATAAATGTAGTGTGTCACAAATGTTTCAGATCCATTCTGAAGAGCAAATACTGGTCACTTTTTTCCTGCTTTTGTTTCAGAATTATTTATCTTGTTTTATTGGCTGAGATGTATGTCTGATGTCATTCGGGACACTCCCTCTATTAGCACACAGAACTTTAACTCTTCTGGATCGATGCTTTCACCCTTGGATTACAGCCGTCCTCTGATTGGACAAGAAAAGCACATGACCGCAGACCGGACCTGAAAAGGAACTGTTAGACAACGGACTACTTGATTGAGGACTTTATACTACTGTCTGTTCATTGGTCTAAATATTCAAGAAATGTTTTGATTGGTTAAATAACGTATCAATACTAAACTAAGCCTCTATTTTTAAACTTTGATGGTTTTTTAATGATTTTCTTTAAAATATATTTTTCTTCATTTTTATTCTCCGGAATAGTTTACTATTGATGCATATACATAGTATTAAACATTTTATGAAGTTTTTGTGAGTCCAATTTCCTGTGCTCAACAGGAAATTGGAACTAATTGTTCACCTGTATATAAACCAGCCCTGTAGCCACAGCAAACACACTCAATACTTGGTTTTACTTACCTGTTTTACTTGTTTTAATGTATGCTCTTGATAAAGACGTGTAATACGTTGAAACGCGTTGAGCAAATAAAACCTTTTATCTTTTATTGAAAGATTGTCAAGATCTTGTGTTGCTGTGCTGAGCTGGAATCTCCTTATTTATGGAGTAAGTTACTACATTTTTTTCAATTACACACTGGATACTTTTGTCATTTGGGTCTCTATTCATTTATAGTCCACTTTTGGATAAACCTGAAAATTCAGTATTTGACCCCAGGAACCTGTGGACTCTTGCCATCTGACGCTACGTTCCCTTTCAGCTGTAAAGATTCATCTTATGGAGTGAGTATACTGCACCCATATTAATTGGCTTCAATATATGCATCAAGCCCCTTTTCTCTTCACTTACTAGAGAAAATCACTCAATAGACCAGCGCCATCTACTACTACTATCTTTCTAAAAAGGTGTTTATATGTAATGACAGATCATGTGACACTTAGATTGCACACAGGTGGACATCATTTCACTAATTATGTGACTTCTGAAGGTAATTGGTTGCACTATCCCTATGCTTTTTATGGGCTTCATAACAAAGGGGGTGAATACATACGCACATGCAAATTTTCTGTTTTCTATTTCTAAAAAATAGTTTTATGTATATATTTCTTCTGTTATGTGTGATCAGTCCACGGGTCATCATTACTTCTGGGATATAACTCCTCCCCAACAGGAAATGCAAGAGGATTCACCCAGCAGAGCTGCATATAGCTCCTCCCCTCTACGTCAGTCCCAGTCATTCTCTTGCACCCAACGACTAGATAGGATGTGTGAGAGGACTATGGTGATTATACTTAGTTTTTATGACTTCAATCAAAAGTTTGTTATTTTAAAATAGCACCGGAGCGTGTTATTACTTCTCTGGCAGAGTTTGAGGAAGAATCTGACAGAGATTTTTTACTATGATTTTAACCGGAGTCGTTAAGATCATATTGCTGTTCTCGACCATCTGAGGGAGGTAAAGGCTTCAGATCAGGGGACAGCGGGCAGATGAATCTGCATTGAGGTATGTGGCAGTTTTTATTTTCTGAATGGAATTGATGAGAAAAGCCTGCCATACCGTTAAAATGACATGTATGTATACACTTCAGTATTCTGGGGATGGTATTTCACCGGAACTACTGTGTTAAAGGTCACTAATCCTTTTAATAACTATTCTCATGTTAAACGTTTTTGCTGGAATGTAGAATCGTTTACATTGCTGAGGTACTGTGTGAATAAATATTTGGGCATTATTTTCCACTTGGCAGTTTTTTTTGCTTTAATTGTGACAGTTTCGTTTCTCTTCACTGCTGTGTGGGAGAGGGAGGGGCCGTTTTTGGCGCTCTTTGCTACGCATCAAAAAATTCCAGTCAGCTACTTTTATATTTCCTGCATGATCCGGTTCATCTCTGACAGATCTCAGGGGTCTTCAAACTTCTTTGAAGGGAGGTAAATTCTCTCAGCAGAGCTGTGAGAATTCTTATAGTGACTGTGTATAAAAAACGTTGTTTTGTTTTCTTATGTACAAATTTAATTAGTGTTGTTTTTTACTAATGGGAACAAACCTTTGCTAAAAGTTGTGTTGTTTTAAAGTTTGATGCAATAACTGTTTTTTCAGTTCATTATTTCAACTGTCATTTAATCGTTAGTACCTCTTTGAGGCACGGTGCGTTTTTTTGCTAAAAAAGTTTATAACCAAGTTGTAAGTTTTTTTGCTAGTGTGTTAAACATGTCTGACTCAGAGGAAGATATCTGTGTCATTTGTTCCAATGCCAAGGTGGAGCCCAATAGAAATTTATGTACTAACTGTATTGATGCTACTTTAAATAAAAGTCAATCTGTACAATGCGAACAAATTTCACCAAACAGCGAGGGGAGAGTTATGCCGACTAACTCGCCTCACGCGACAGTACCTGCATCTCCCGCCCGGGAGGTGCGTGATATTTTGGCGCCTAGTACATCTGGGCGGCCATTACAGATAACATTACAAGATATGGCTACTGTTATGACTGAAGTTTTGTCTAAATTACCTGAACTAAGAGGCAAGCGTGATCACTCTGGGGTGAGAACAGAGTGCGCTGACAATGCTAGGGCCATGTCTGATACTGCGTCACAGCTCGCAGAGCATGAGGACGGAGAGCTTCATTCTGTGGGTGACGGTTCTGATCCAAACAGATTGGACTCAGATATTTCAAATTTTAAATTTAAATTGGAGAACCTCCGTGTACTACTAGGGGAGGTCTTAGCAGCTCTCAACGATTGTAACACTGTTGCAATACCAGAGAAACTGTGTAGGTTGGATAAATACTTTGCGGTACCGGCGAGTACTGACGTTTTTCCTATACCTAAGAGACTAACTGAAATTGTTACTAAGGAGTGGGATAGACCCGGTGTGCCGTTCTCACCCCCTCCAATATTTAGAAAGATGTTTCCAATAGACGCCACCACTCGGGACTTATGGCAAACGGTCCCCAAGGTGGAGGCAGCAGTTTCTACTTTAGCTAAGCGTACCACTATCCCGGTGGAGGATAGCTGTGCTTTCTCAGATCCAATGGATAAAAAATTAGAGGGTTACCTTAAGAAAATGTTTGTTCAACAAGGTTTTATATTACAACCCCTTGCATGTATCGCGCCGATTACGGCTGCGGCAGCATTTTGGATTGAGTCGCTTGAAGAGAACCTTAGTTCCTCTACGCTAGACGACATTACGGACAGGCTTAGAGTCCTTAAACTAGCTAATTCTTTCATTTCGGAGGCCGTAGTACATTTAACCAAACTTACGGCTAAGAACTCAGGATTCGCCATACAGGCACGCAGGGCACTGTGGCTAAAATCCTGGTCAGCTGATGTTACTTCTAAGTCCAAATTACTTAATATACCTTTCAAGGGGCAGTCCTTATTCGGGCCCGGTTTGAAAGAAATTATCGCTGACATTACGGGAGGTAAGGGCCACGCCCTACCTCAAGACAAGGCCAAAGCTAAGGCTAGACAGTCTAATTTTCGTCCCTTTCGGAATTTCAAAACAGGAGCAGCATCAACCTCCACTGCACCAAAACAGGAAGGAGCTGTTGCTCGTTACAGGCAAGGCTGGAAGCCTAACCAGTCCTGGAACAAAAGCAAGCAGGCCAGGAAACCTGCTGCTGCCCCAAAGACAGCATGAACCGAGAGCCCCCGATCCGGGACCGGATCTAGTAGGGGGCAGACTCTCCCTCTTCGCCCAGGCCTGGGCAAGAGATGTTCAGGATCCCTGGGCACTAGAGATCATATCTCAGGGATACCTTCTAGACTTCAAATTATCTCCCCCAAGAGGGAGATTTCATCTGTCAAGGTTGTCAACAAACCAGATAAAGAAAGAAGCGTTTCTACGCTGCGTACAAGATCTGTTAACAATGGGAGTGATCCATCCGGTTCCGTGGTCGGAACAAGGACAAGGGTTCTACTCAAACCTGTTTGTGGTTCCCAAAAAAGAGGGAACTTTCAGGCCAATCTTAGATTTAAAGACTCTAAACAAATTCCTAAGAGTTCCATCGTTCAAAATGGAAACTATTCGGACAATCTTACCCATGATCCAAGAGGGTCAGTACATGACCACAGTGGATTTAAAGGATGCTTACCTTCACATACCGATCCACAAAGATCATCACCGGTATCTAAGGTTTGCCTTCTTAGACAGGCACTACCAGTTTGTAGCTCTTCCATTCGGATTGGCTACGGCTCCAAGAATCTTCACAAAGGTTCTGGGTGCCCTTCTAGCGGTACTAAGACCGCGAGGGATTTCGGTAGCTCCGTACCTAGACGACATTCTAATACAAGCTTCAAGCTTTCAAACTGCCAAGTCTCATACAGAGTTAGTTCTGGCATTTCTAAGGTCGCATGGATGGAAAGTGAACGAAAAGAAGAGTTCTCTCTTTCCTCTCACAAGAGTTCCATTCTTGGGGACTCTTATAGATTCTGTAGAAATGAAGATTTACCTGACAGAAGACAGGTTAACAAAACTTCAAAATGCATGCCGCGTCCTTCATTCCATTCAACACCCGTCAGTAGCTCAATGCATGGAGGTGATCGGCTTAATGGTAGCGGCAATGGACATAGTACCTTTTGCACGCCTACACCTCAGACCGCTGCAATTATGCATGCTAAGTCAGTGGAATGGGGATTACTCAGATTTGTCCCCTGCTCTGAATCTGAATCAAGAGACCAGAAATTCTCTTCTATGGTGGCTTCATCGGCCACACCTGTCCAGGGGGATGCCATTCAGCAGGCCAGACTGGACAATTGTAACAACAGACGCCAGCCTACTAGGTTGGGGCGCTGTCTGGAATTCTCTGAAGGCTCAGGGACTATGGAATCAGGAGGAGAGTCTCCTTCCAATAAACATTCTGGAATTGAGAGCAGTTCTCAATGCCCTTCTGGCTTGGCCCCAGTTAATAACTCGGGGGTTCATCAGGTTTCAGTCGGACAACATCACGACTGTAGCTTACATCAACCATCAGGGAGGGACAAGAAGCTCCCTAGCAATGATGGAAGTATCAAAGATAATTCGCTGGGCAGAGTCTCACTCTTGCCACCTGTCAGCAATCCACATCCCGGGAGTGGAGAACTGGGAGGCGGATTTCTTGAGTCGCCAGACTCTTCATCCGGGGGAGTGGGAACTTCATCCGGAGGTCTTTGCCCAAATACTTCGACGTTGGGGCAAACCAGAGATAGATCTCATGGCGTCTCGCCAGAACGCCAAACTTCCTCGCTACGGGTCCAGATCCAGGGATCCGGGAGCAGTTCTGATAGATGCTTTGACAGCACCTTGGAACTTCAGGATGGCTTATGTGTTTCCACCCTTCCCGCTGCTTCCTCGATTGATTGCCAAAATCAAACAGGAGAGAGCATCAGTAATTCTAATAGCACCTGCTTGGCCACGCAGGACTTGGTATGCAGATCTAGTGGACATGTCATCCTGTCCGCCTTGGTCTCTACCTCTAAGACAGGACCTTCTGATACAGGGTCCATTCAAACATCAAAATCTAACTTCTCTGAAGCTGACTGCTTGGAAATTGAACGCTTGATTTTATCAAAACGTGGTTTTTCTGAGTCGGTTATTGATACCCTGATTCAGGCTAGGAAGCCTGTTACCAGAAGGATTTACCATAAAATATGGCGGAAATACCTATACTGGTGCGAATCCAAAGGTTACTCCTGGAGTAAGGTTAGGATCGCTAGGATATTGTCTTTTCTACAAGAAGGTTTAGAAAAGGGTTTATCAGCTAGTTCATTAAAGGGACAGATTTCAGCTCTGTCCATCTTGTTACACAGACGTCTGTCAGAAAATCCAGACGTCCAGTCCTTTTGTCAGGCTTTAGCTAGGATCAAGCCTGTGTTTAAAGCTGTTGCTCCACCATGGAGTTTAAACTTAGTTCTTAACGTCTTACAGGGTGTTCCGTTTGAACCCCTTCATTCCATTGATATAAAAATGTTATCTTGGAAAGTTCTGTTTTTTGATGGCTATTTCCTCGGCTCGAAGAGTCTCTGAGTTATCAGCCTTACATTGTGATTCCCCTTATCTGATTTTTCACTCAGACAAGGTAGTTCTGCGTACTAAACCTGGGTTCTTACCTAAGGTAGTCACTAACAGGAATATCAATCAAGAGATTGTTGTTCCATCCTTGTGTCCAAATCCTTCTTCAAAGAAGGAACGTCTTCTACACAATCTGGATGTAGTTCGTGCCCTCAAGTTCTACTTGCAGGCAACTAAAGATTTTCGCCAAACTTCTTCCCTGTTTGTCGTTTATTCTGGACAGAGGAGAGGTCAAAAAGCTTCTGCTACCTCTCTCTCTTTTTGGCTTCGTAGCATAATACGTTTAGCCTATGAGACTGCTGGACAGCAGCCTCCTGAAAGAATTACAGCTCACTCCACTAGAGCTGTGGCTTCCACTTGGGCCTTTAAGAATGAGGCCTCTGTTGAACAGATTTGCAAGGCTGCAACTTGGTCTTCGCTTCATACTTTTTCCAAATTTTACAAATTTGACACTTTTGCTTCTTCGGAGGCTATTTTTGGGAGAAAGGTTCTTCAGGCAGTGGTTCCTTCTGTATAATGAGCCTGCCTATCCCTCCCGTCATCCGTGTACTTTTGCTTTGGTATTGGTATCCCAGAAGTAATGATGACCCGTGGACTGATCACACATAACAGAAGAAAACATAATTTATGCTTACCTGATAAATTCCTTTCTTCTGTTGTGTGATCAGTCCACGGCCCGCCCTGTTTTAAGGCAGGTAAATATCTTTTAAATTATACTCCAGTCACCACTTCACCCTTGGTTACTCCTTTCTCGTTGATTCTTGGTCGAATGACTGGGACTGACGTAGAGGGGAGGAGCTATATGCAGCTCTGCTGGGTGAATCCTCTTGCATTTCCTGTTGGGGAGGAGTTATATCCCAGAAGTAATGATGACCCGTGGACTGATCACACAACAGAAGAAAGGAATTTATCAGGTAAGCATAAATTATGTTTTTTCTAATTTCACTTCACCAACTTAGACTATTGTGTTCTGATCCATAACATAAAATTCAGATTAATAAAACATTGAACTTAAGGCTGTAATGCAACATAATTGGTATTGGGGTGAATACTTTTGCAAGGCATTGTACATGTAAAGAAGTCCCTGATATTATATTTTTTCCCAGTCTGGGGGTGTGTAAACAAATTGCCTTTTATCATGGAATTTCAATTTCCACAATTAAAGGGACACTAAACCCACATTTTTTTATTTAATGATTCAGACAGAACATGCAATTTTAAGCAACTTTCTAATTTACACCTACTATCACATTTTATTTGTTCTCTTGCTATCTCTGTTTAAAAAGCAGGAATGAAAGCTTAAGAGCCGGCACATTTTTTGTTGAGAACCTGGGTTATGCTTGCTTAATGGTTTGCTATATGTAGCCACCAATAAGCAAGCACTATCCAGGGTGCTGAACCTAAAATGGGCTGGCTCCTAAGCTTTATATTCCTGCTTTTTAAGATAGCAAAAGAACAAAGAAAATTTGATAATAGGAGTAAATTAGAAAGTTGCTTAAAGTGCCATAAAACAGGTTGAGATCTGTGCCTATCCTAAAAGGGCTAATTAAGTAAAAAATAGTTTGCATAAAAAAATTGTTTAAAAATAGTTGGGAAGTATTTTAAAATAATTTAAAAAAATAAGCAAAAATACTTAAAATAGCTATGCTGTCTGGACACTGTGCTCCACCCCTCTTATCAGTGTTTAGACACAGGCTTTGAGTTCACAGCTTCTAGGCCTGCTCCAGCAGATAATCCCTGTGCATTTGTGCATTTTACCAAAATAACAATAGATATAGATACAGCCATATAAGGAAATGTGTGGGGGAGTTAGAACTGTACAATTCAGAAACTAAAAAGAAAGGGTTAATGGTGAGGCACTGCAGTATAAATTTGCAGGTAAAGTAATTAATGTACATATTGTTATATATTGTCTCTATCTCAACTTATTTTATGTGCCTTTAACCCTTTGAGTGCTAAGCACTTTCCCACCTGGGGGCTAAGATTTTTTTTATTTTTTGAACGTTTTACCTTTTTTTTAGGTGATTACCTTTCCAACAGTGGGTCTTGGGGGTCTGTAGCTGCTTAGATGCCTGAGATACAGGCTTCTAAGCAGCATACACCCTGCTCCTATAGTTAACATTGTTATTCATTATTCATTTCTTAACATTAAGTATAAATAAAGTTGCACGGTGACGTCATTGCGCATCACGTGCAGCCCCGACGATGCCTGTCACTATGCAGGCCCGATCGCCGGGGTAGGAGCGGATGGGAGCCCTCAGATCTCCCTCAAGGTTGGGAGAGTGCTAATGATGGCTCTGAGCCGTCATTAGCACCAGAGTGGGAAACTCTGTGACGGCTCAGAGCCGTCATTAGCACTCAAAGGGTTAAAGAAACATTTTGCTTTAGTATCCCTTTAAGGCAAGGGAAACAACCACATTTTTTTCTGAAATGTAACTTTGTTGAAGATTTTTGCCACTCCCAAAATCTGCATGTGCCAGTTCATCTTTGATATTCTTTCTCCTTCAAGATGCTAGCATAAGGGGAATGGCAAACTCTCTGGAACATTAGAGTTGCATTTATGTAATATAGACCAATGTTTCTTAAGTATCCTTTGCACTGACTTCTATTTATTTTTCCCTTTTAAAGTTAGGTCTTCAGTGAAAAAATGTTTTAAATCCCACCCTTTATGTTACTCCTCGTGGACTCAACAGCTTAGTTCCCAGGAGTAATGGACCAAAGGGTCTCTCCACCTGAAAGAAAACATAATTTATGCTTACTTGTTAAATTCATTTCTTTCATGATGGTGAGAATCCACGAGAGCCCACCCTCTGGTTTTTTGGTTTAGTTCATTTTCATATGCACATTTTTTCCCCCCTGTTCCTTTTATTTTTTGCTTTTATTTCTTTTCCTACCTCGTTTTGCATGGCTATACATTACACTACTGGTCCCTAGAAGAAAACACAGCTTATTCAATAAGCAGCTGCGATTTCTGCTCTGGACCAGCAGAGCTCCGCGAGTCCTGAATGGCACTTCTACATTGTGTTTAACCCCTTTGCAGGAATTAAACACACAGTGCTGCAGGGTCGATAATATTAAAATGACATGTTCTAGTGGATTAGAGCAACAATAGCCCTTTTAATCTTTATTTTGTTCCTGTGCATATGCTAATGGTTTTGTTGACCTGTAGCACCCTCTTCTGGTTGATCTTAAGAATTTTCTTTTGCCTATTGTACTGGCAGCACACTGCTCTTTTCTGAGTGCATCTGTCTTGCAAATTTAAATTTAAATAAGTCAGAGGAAAAAATGTTACTTTTTATCCTTAAACTGCAGGACTACAATTAGAGCCTATATGTAAGATATCTTGTTGTTTGTCCATGTGATTCTGAGGAATATACTTAGGAGGAAACAAAATACTTATTAGTTGATGTCTACTATGAGCAATCAGTTTGTATTGAATTGATTTTTAGCTCTGTGTTTAGCGAAAATAATCGGTAAACACATTTAGCATTTAACTAATGTAATTGCAAATTTAAATTTTAAGAGCAGTTTATGGCTTAGCAGTATTGTATGTGTGATGTGCATTCTTTGTTGTTGAGTAGCCAAGGTCTTGAGAGATTCACATGCAAGGGTACCAGAAAATCTATGCCTGGATTTTTGAGTCCCAAATCAGGGTGGATTTGATTTAAATGACTAGTCATTTAGAGTATCACGGTTTTCTACATAAAGGTTTCATTTTTGGAATAGTAACTTTTCAGTTTATTTTCCAGTTATATCAGAAAATTACTGATCTAGTCATATACTATTAGAAATAAAAAGATAGTTATGAACCAAAAAATGGCTACTAAAATAGTACATGGTCTAAAAAAAATAAAACTTGTCAGGAAAGGCCCAATGAGCTAAATATGTGTAGCTTAGAGGAGAGAAGGGAAATAGGTGACATAATAATAATAACTTAAAGTATATTAAGGGGTAAAACATCAAGCTATAAATCCCTTCCTGCAGAGGCCCCAGCCTCCTTGTAGGGCTGTGCATGAAGTAATGGAACCTGCACCAATGTAGTGTAAATAAGAAATAAAAAGTGTCTAATCCTTTTAACCCCTTAACGACGCATGTCGTACAGGGTACGTCACACACAAACTGGTCTTTAAAGACCAGCAACGTACCCTGTACGTCGTTAAGGGTTTCAAGCGGCTGGAAGCGATCATGATCGCTTCCAGCTGCTTTCAAGGTATTGCAGTGATGCCTCGATATTGAGGCATCACTGCAATACCTTTTTTGGCACACCGATGCAGATCGTATCAGCCAGCGATGGTGCCAATCGTTGGTGGGTCAAAATATGCACAGTTCACCAGCATGATATGGTAAAAAGTAAAATCTTTATTAACCCCTTAATGACCGGACCATTTTTCAATTTTCTTACCCTTAAGGACAAGGGCTATTTCTCTGTTAAGTGTATCCAGTCCACGGATCATCCATTACTTGTGGGATATTCTCCTTCCCAACAGGAAGTTGCAAGAGGATCACCCACAGCAGAGCTGCTATATAGCTCCTCCCCTCACTGCCATATCCAGTCATTCTCTTGCAACTCTCAACAAAGATGGACGTAGTAAGAGGAGAGTGGTGTATTATAGTTAGTTTTTTAACTTCAATCAAAAGTTTGTTATTTTTAAATGGTACCGGAGTGTACTGTTTCATCTCAGGCAGCATTAGAAGAAGAATCTGCCTGTGATTTCTATGATCTTAGCAGAAGTAACTAAGATCCACTGCCGTTCTCACATATTCTGAGGAGTGTGGTAACTTCAGAGGGGGAATGGCGTGCAGGTTTTCCTGCAATAAGGTATGTGCAGTTAATATATTTCTAGGGATGGAATTTGCTAGAAAAATGCTGCGGATACCAGATTAATGTAAGTTAAGCCTTAAATGCAGTGATAGCGACTGGTATCAGGCTTATTAACAGAGATACATACTCTTATAAAAGTGTAATATAAAACGTTTGCTGGCATGTTAATCATTTTTATATATGTTTGGTGACAAAACGTATTGGGGCCTAGTTTTTTCCCACATGGCTGGCTTGATTTTTGCCTAGAAACAGTTTCCTGAAGCTTTCCACTGTTGCAATATGAGTGGGAAGGGCCTATTTTAGTGCTTTTCTGTGCAGCTAAAAATACTGACAGAGACATTCAGCTTCCCTCTGCATGATACAGGACATCTCTGAAGGGCTCAAAAGGCTTCAAAGTCGTGTTTGAGGAGGGTAACAATCACAGTAGACTGTGGCAGTTGTTGTGACTGTGTTTAAAAAACGTTTTTGTCATTTATTATTCTGTTTTTGTTATTAAGGGGTTAATCATCCATTTGCAAGTGGGTGCAATGCTCTGCTGACTTGTTACATACACTGTAAAAATGTTGTTAGTGTAACTGCCTTTTTTCACTGTTATTTCAAATTTTGTCAAAATTTTTCTCTTAAAGGCACAGTAACGTTTTTTATATTGCTTGTTAACTTGCTTTAAAGTTTTTTCCAAGCTTGCTAGTCTCATTGCTAGTCTGTACAAACATGTCTGAAACAGAGGATACTTGTTCATTATGTTTAAAAGCCATGGTGGAGCCCCATAGGAGAATGTGTACTAAATGTATTGATTTCACCTAAAACAGTAAAGATCAGTATTTATCTATAAAAGAATTGTCACCAGAGGGGTCTGTCGAGGGGGAAGTTATGCCGACTAACTCTCCCCACGTGTCGGACGCTTCGCCTCCCGCTCAAGGGACGCACGCTAATATGGCGCCAAGTACATCAGGGACGCCCATAGCGATTACTTTGCAGGACATGGCTGCAATCATGAATAATACCCTGTCAGAGGTATTATCCAGATTGCCTGAATTGAGAGGCAAGCGCGATAGCTCTGGGGTTAGACGAGATACAGAGCGCGTAGATGCTGTAAGAGCCATGTCTGATACTGCGTCACAATATGCAGAACCTGAAGACGGAGAGCTTCAGTCTGTGGGTGACGTCTCTGAATCAGGGAGACCTGATTCAGAGATTTCTAATTTTAAATTTAAGCTTGAGAACCTCCGTGTATTGCTTGGGGAGGTATTAGCTGCTCTGAATGACTGTGACACAATTGCAGTGCCAGAGAAATTGTGTAGGCTGGATAAATACTATGCAGTGCCGGTGAGTACTGATGTTTTTCCAATACCTAAAAGGCTTACAGAAATTATTAGTAAGGAGTGGGATAGGCCCAGTGTGCCCTTTTCCCCACCTCCTATATTTAGAAAAATGTTTCCAATAGATGCCACTACACGGGACTTATGGCAGACTGTCCCTAAGGTGGAGGGAGCAGTTTCTACTTTAGCAAAGCGTACCACTATCCCGGTTGAGGACAGTTGTGCTTTTTCAGATCCAATGGATAAAAAATTAGAGGGTTACCTTAAGAAAATGTTTATTCAACAAGGTTTTATTTTACAGCCCCTTGCATGCATTGCGCCTGTCACTGCTGCGGCGGCATTCTGGTTTGAGGCCCTGGAAGAGGCCATCCATACAGCTCCATTGACTGAAATTGTTGACAAGCTTAGAACTCTTAAGCTAGCTAACTCATTTGTTTCTGATGCCATTGTTCATTTGACTAAACTAACGGCTAAGAATTCCGGATTCGCCATTCAGGCGCGTAGGGCGCTATGGCTCAAATCCTGGTCAGCTGACGTGACTTCAAAGTCTAAATTACTCAACATTCCTTTCAAGGGGCAGACCTTATTCGGGCCTGGTTTGAAAGAAATTATTGCTGACATTACTGGAGGAAAGGGTCATACCCTTCCTCAGGACAGGGCCAAATCAAAGGTCAAACAGTCTAATTTTCGTGCCTTTCGAAATTTCAAGGCAGGTGCAGCATCAACTTCCTCTGCTTCAAAACAAGAGGGAACTTTTGCCCAATCCAAGCAGGCCTGGAAACCTAACCAGTCCTGGAACAAGGGCAAGCAGGCCAGAAAGCCTGCTGCTGCCTCTAAGCATGAAGGAGCGGCCCCCTATCCGACAACGGATCTAGTAGGGGGCAGACTCTCTCTCTTCGCCCAGGCGTGGGCAAGAGATGTTCAGGATCCCTGGGCGTTGGAGATCATATCTCAGGGATATCTTCTGGACTTCAAAGCTTCTCCTCCACAAGGGAGATTTCACCTTTCAAGATTATCTGCAAACCAGATAAAGAAAGAGGCATTCCTAAGCTGCGTACAAGATCTCCTTGTAATGGGAGTGATCCATCCAGTTCCGCGGACGGAACAAGGACAGGGGTTTTATTCAAATCTGTTTGTGGTTCCCAAAAAAGAGGGAACCTTCAGACCAATTTTGGATTTAAAGATCCTAAACAAATTCCTCAGAGTTCCGTCATTCAAGATGGAAACTATTCGAACCATTTTACCCATGATCCAAGAGGGTCAGTACATGACCACAGTGGACTTAAAGGATGCCTACCTTCACATTCCGATTCACAAGAATCATCATCAGTTCCTGAGGTTTGCCTTTCTAGACAGGCATTACCAATTTGTAGCTCTTCCATTCGGGTTGGCTACAGCCCCAAGAATTTTTACAAAGGTTCTGGGCTCACTTCTGGCGGTCCTAAGACCGCGAGGCATAGCGGTGGCTCCTTACCTGGACGATATCCTGATACAGGCGTCAAGCTTTCAAATTGCCAAATCTCATACAAAGATAGTTCTGGCATTCCTGAGGTCGCATGGGTGGAAAGTGAACGAAGAAAAGAGTTCTCTATCTCCTCTCACGAGGGTTTCCTTCCTAGGGACTCTAATAGATTCTGTAGAAATGAAAATTTACCTGACGGAGTCCAGGTTATCAAAACTTCTAAATGCTTGCCGTGTTCTTCACTCCATTCCACGCCCCACGGTTGGCTCAGTGCATGGAAGTAATCGGCTTAATGGTAGCGGCGATGGACATAGTGCTATTCGCGCGCCTGCATCTCAGACCACTGCAATTATACATGCTCAGTCAGTGGAATGGGGATTACACAGATTTGTCCCGTCTACTAAATCTGGATCAGGAAACCAGAGATTCTCTTCTCTGGTGGTTATCCTGGGCCCATCTGTCCAAGGGTATGACCTTTCGCAGACCAGATTGGACAATTGTAACAACAGATGCCAGCCTTCTAGGTTGGGGTGCAGTCTGACACTCCCTGAAGGCTCAGGGTTCATGGACTCAGGAGGAGAAACTCCTCCCAATAAATATTCTGGAGTTAAGAGCAATATTCAATGCTCTTCTGGCTTGGCCTCAGCTAGCAACACTGAGGTTCATCAGATTTCAGTCGGACAACATCACGACTGTGGCTTACATCAACCATCAAGGGGGAACCAGGAGTTCCCTAGCGATGTCAGAAGTCTCCAAGTTAATTCGCTGGGCAGAGTCTCACTCTTGCCACCTGTCGGCGATCCATATCCCAGGTGTAGAGAACTGGGAGGCGGATTTTCTAAGTCGTCAGACTTTTCATCCAGGGGAATGGGAACTCCATCCGGAGGTGTTTGCTCAATTGGTTCTCCGTTGGGGCAAACCAGAATTGGATCTCATGGCGTCTCGCCAGAACGCCAAGCTTCCTTGTTACGGATCCAGGTCCAGGGACCCAGAAGCGGCACTGATAGATGCTCTAGCAGCGCCTTGGTTCTTCAACCTGGCATATGTGTTTCCACCGTTTCCTCTGTTCCCTCGTCTGATTGCCAAAATCAAACAGGAAAGAGCATCGGTGATATTGATAGCGCCTGCGTGGCCACGCAGGACCTGGTATGCAGACCTAGTGGACATGTCATCCTTTCCACCATGGACTCTGTCTCTGAGACAAGACCTTCTAATACAAGGTCCTTTCAATCATCCGAATCTACTTTCTCTGAGACTGACTGCATGGAGATTGAACGCTTGATCCTATCAAAGCGTGGCTTCTCCGAGTCAGTAATTGATACCTTAATACAGGCACGAAAGCCTGTCACCAGGAAAATTTACCACAAGATATGGCGTAAATATCTTCATTGGTGTGAATCCAAGAATTACTCATGGAGTAGGGTTAGGATTCCTAGGATATTGTCCTTCCTCCAAGAGGGTTTGGACAAAGGATTATCAGCTAGTTCTTTAAAGGGACAGATTTCTGCTCTGTCCTTTTACACAAGCGTCTGGCAGAAGTTCCAGACGTTCAGGCATTTTGTCAGGCTTTGGTTAGAATTAAGCCTGTGTTTAAACCTGTTGCTCCTCCATGGAGCTTAAACTTGGTTCTTAAAGTTCTTCAAGGGGTTCCGTTTGAACCCCTTCATTCTATTGATATCAAACTTCTTTCATGGAAAGTTCCTTTTCTGATGGCTATTTCCTCGGCTCGAAGAGTCTCAGAGTTATCTGCCTTACATTGTGATTCTCCTTATCTGATCTTTCATTCAGATAAAGTTGTTCTGCGTACAAAACCTGGGTTTTTACCTAAGGTGGTTTCTAACTAGAATATCAATCAAGAGATTGTTGTTCCATCATTATGTCCTAATCCTTCTTCAAAGAAGGAACGTCTTTTGCATAATCTAGACGTAGTCCGTGCCTTGAAGTTTTACTTACAGGCTACTAAAGATTTTACGCCAAACATCTAACCTGTTTGTTGTTTACTCTGGACAGAGGAGAGGTCAGAAGGCCTCGGCAACCTCTCTCTTTCTTTTTGGCTTCGGAGTATAATCCTTTTAGCCTATGAGACTGCTGGACAGCAGCCTCCTGAAAGGATTACAGCTCATTCTACTAGAGCTGTGGCTTCCACCTGGGCCTTTAAAAATGAGGCCTCTGTTGAACAGATTTGCAAGGCTGCAACTTGGTCTTCCCTTCATACTTTTTCCAAATTTTCCAAATTTTATACTTTTGCTTCTTCGGAGGCTGTTTTTGGGAGAGAGGTTCTACAGGCAGTGGTTCCTTCCGTTTAAGTTCCTGCCTTGTCCCTCCCATCATCCGTGTACTTTAGCTTTGGTATTGGTATCCCACAAGTAATGGTTGATCCGTGGACTTAACAAGAGAAAACATAATTTATGCTTACCTGATAAATTTATTTCTCTTGTAGTGTATCCAGTCCACGGCCCGCCCTGTCCTTTTCAGGCAGGTCTAAATTTTAATTAAACTACAGTCACCACTGCACCCTATGGTTTCTCCTTTTCTCTGCTTGTTTCGGTCGAATGACTCGATATGGCAGTGAGGGGAGGAGCTATATAGCAGCTCTGCTGTGGGTGATCCTCTTGCAACTTCCTGTTGGGAAGGAGAATATCCCACAAGTAATGGATGATCCGTGGACTGGATACACTACAAGAGAAATAAATTTATCAGGTAAGCATAAATTATGTTTTTTACATTTCTGCAGTGTTTGTGTTTGTGTTTAGCTGTAATTTTCCTCTTACTTATTTACTGTACCCACACATATTATATTCCGTTTTTCTTGCCATTAAATGGACTTTCTAAATATACCGTTATTTTCATCATATCTTATAATTTACTATAAATTTTTTTTATAAAATATGAGGAAAAAAATGGAAAAAAAACACTTTTTCTAAATTTGACCCCCAAAATCTGTTACATATCTACAACCACCAAAAAACACCCATGCTAAATAGTTTCTAAATTTTGTCCTGAGTTTAGAAATACCCAATGTTTACATGTTCTTTGCTTTTTTTGCAAGTTATAGGGCAATAAATACAAGTAGCACTTTGCTATTTCCAAACCACTTTTTTTCAAAATTAGCGCTAGTTACATTGGAACACTGATATCTGTCAGGAATACCTGAATATCCCTTGACATGTAATATTTTTTTTTAGAAGACAACCCAAAGTATTGATCTAGGCCCATTTTGGTATATTTCATGCCACCATTTCACCGCCAAATGCGATCAAATTAAAAAAAAATGTTCACTTTTCTCTTGTAAAGGTATATCCAGTCCACGGGTTCATCCATTACTTGTGGGATATTCTCCTTCCCAACAGGAAGTTGCAAGAGGACACCCACAGCAGAGCTGTCTATATAGCTCCTCCCCTAACTGCCACCCCCAGTCATTCTCTTGCAACTCTCGACAAGATAGGAAGTGTAAGAGAGATGTGGTGACTTAGTGTAGTTTTTACCTTCAATCAAGAGTTTGTTATTTTTAAACAGTACCGGCGTTGTACTGTTTTACTCTCAGGCAGAAATTGGAAGAAGAATCTGCCTGGAGGTTTATGATCTTAGCGGTTTGTAACTAAGGTCCATTGCAGTTCTCACACATAACTGAAGAGTATGGAAAGAAAACTTCAGTTGGGGGGACGGTTTGCAGATTACCTGCTTTGAGGTATGTTCAGTATATTTATTTCTAGAGAGATGATAAGGTCTAGAAAATGCTGACAGAGCCTTGTATATTTGAGGTAAGCCTGATGCAGTGATTTAACGACTGGGATCATGCTTACAAAAAAGGGTAATATTCATGTTAATACTCATATTACTTAGTGTCAAAACGTTTGCATGGTTTATAGAAAAAACGTTTTTTCTCTGAGGGTGAGAAATCTTTATTTGGGGCCTAGTTTTCCACATGGCTAGTCAGATTACTCCTAGGAGTACTTTTTTAAGGCCCTCTGACATCGAGTGCATGGTGGGAGGGGCCTATTTTTTAGCTCTAAATGCGCAGTTGATATTCAGACTGAGACATCCAGCTTCCCTAAAGGAGTCCTCTGGCATCTAGGACCACTATAGAGGGTTTTTTTCCTGCAAAAATCGTGTTTAAGGGCAGGTAGGAGCCACAGCAGAGCTGTGGCAGTGTGTTTGACTGTTTATTAACGGTTTTAATGGTTTTCAAATCCGGTTTGGGGCCTAAGGGGTTAATCATCCATTTGCAAGAGGGTGCAATGCTGCTTTAGTCCCTTATACACTCTGTAAAAATTTCGTAGAGTTTACTACTTTTTAACACTGTTTTGCCGTTTATGTGGTAGTTTTTTTTCTCTTAAAGGCACAGTACCGTTTTTGTTTAATTGCTGTTTCACATTTATTAAAGTGTTTTCCAAGCTTGCTGGTCTCTTTACTAGTCTGTTAAACATGTCTGACATAGAGGAAACTCCTTGTTCATTATGTTTAGAAGCCATTGTGGAACCCCCTCTTAAAATGTGTACCAAATGTACTGATATTTCTATAAGTTAGTAAGACCATATTATGGCATTCAAAGATTTATCACCAGAGGTTTCTTAGACTGACAAAAGGGAGGTTAAACCACCTAGCTCTCCCTATGTGTCAGAACCTATATCTCCCGCTCAAGTGACGCCAAGTACATCTTGCGCATCCAATGCGTTTACCTTACAACACATGGCGGCGGTTATGACTAATACCCTCACAGAGGTATTGTCTAAACTGCCAGGGTTACAAGGGAAGCGAGACAGCTCTGGGGCTAGAACAAATACAGAGCTTTCTGACGCTTTAGTAGCTATGTCCGATATACCCTCACAATATGCAGAAGCCGAAGCAGGAGAGCTTCTATCTGTGGGTGACATTTCTGATTCAGGGAAGGCGTTACTTCTGACTCTGAAATGACAGCGTTTAAATTTAAGCTTGAACACCTCCGCTTGTTGCTCATGGAGGTTTTAGCGACTCTGGATGACTGTGACCCCATTGTAGTCCCAGAGAAATTGTGTAAAATGGACAAATACTTTGCAGTGCCTTTTTACACTGATGTTTTTCCAGTCCCTAAGAGGTTTTCAGAAATTACTAAGGAATGGGATAGACCATGTGTACCGTTCTCTCCCCCTCCTGCTTTTAAAAATATGTTTCCCATAGATGCCGCAACACGGGACTCGTGGCAGACGGTCCCTAAGGTGGAGGGAGCAGTCTCTACCCTAGCTAAGCGTACAACTATCCCCGTCGAGGACAGTTGTGCTTTCCTAGATCCAATGGATAAAAAATTAGAGGGTTTCCTTAAGAAAATCTTTATACAACGTAGGGCGCTATGGCTTAAATCCTGGTCAGCTGACGTTACTTCAAAGTCTAAGCTTCTCAACATCCCCTTCAAAGGGCAGACCCTATTCGGGCCTGGACTGAAGGAGATCATTTCTGATATTACTGGAGGAAAAGGTCACGCCCTTCCTCAGGATAGGTACAACAAATTAAGGACCAAACAGACTAATTTTCGTTCCTTTTGAAACTTCAAGAGTGGCGCAGCTTCAACTTCCTCTAATGCAAAACAAGAGGGAAATTTTGCCCAGTCCAAACCAGTCTGGAGACCTAACCAGGCTTGGAACAAGGGGAAGCAGGCCAAAAAACCTGCTGCTGCCTCTACGACAACATGAAGGAGTAGCCCCCGATCCGGGACCGGATCTAGTTGGTGGCAGACTTTCTCTCTTCGCCCAGGTTTGGGCAAGAGACGTCCAGGATCCCTTTGCTCTGGAGATTGTTTCCCAGGGATATCTTCTGGACTTCAAAGCTTCATCTCCAAAGGGGAGATTTCATCTCTCACAATTATCTGCAAACCAGATAAAGATAGAGGCATTCTTACGTTGCCTTCAAGACCTGGTTATGGGAGTGATCCACCCAGTTCCAAGGGAGGAACAGGGGCAGGGCTTCTATTCAAATCTGTTTATAGTTCCCAAAAAAGAGGGAACTTTCAGACCAATCTTGGATCTCAATATCCTAAACAAATTTCTCAGGGTCCCATCCTTCAAGATGGAGACTATTCGAACCATCCTACCTATGATCCAGGAGGGTCAATATATGACTACCGTGGACTTAAAGGATGCTTATCTCCACATTTCGATACACAGAGATCATCATCAGTTCCTCAGGTTCGCCTTCCTAGACAGGCATTACCAGTTTGTGGCTCTTCCCTTTGGGTTAGCCACGGCACCAAGAATCTTTACGAAGATTCTAGGGTCCCTACTGGCGGTTCTAAGGCCACAAGGCATAGCGGTGGCTCCTTACCTAGATGACATTCTGATACAGGCGTCGACTTTTCAAATCGCCAAGTCTCACGGGTGGAAGGTGAACGAAGAAAAGAGTTCTCTCTCCCCTCTCACAAGAGTTTCCTTCCTAGGAACTCTGATAGATTCAGTAGAAATGAAAATTTTTCTGACAGAGGTCAGGTTGTCAAAACTTCTAACTTCCTGCCGTGCTCTTCATTCCACTTTTGGCCGTCAGTGGCTCAGTGTATGGAAGTAATCGGCCTATTGGTAGCGGCAATGGACATAGTTCCATTTGCCCGCCTACATCTCAGACCACTGCAACTTTGCATGCTCAATCAGTGGAATGGGGACTACACAGATTTGTCTCCTCGGATAAATCTGGATCAAGAGACCAGGGATTCTCTTCTCTGGTGGCTATCTCGGGTTCATCTGTCCAGGGGAATGAGTTTCCGCAGGCCAGCATGGACTATAGTGACGACAGATGCCAGCCTTCTGGGCTGGGGCGCAGTCTGGAACTCCCTGAAGGCTCAGGGTTCGTGGACTCAGGAGGAAGCCCTCCTTCCGATAAACATTCTGGAACTGAGAGTGATATTCAATGCTCTTCAGGCTTGGCCATCAGGGGGGAACAAGGAGCCGCCTGGCAATGTTGGAGGTTTCAAAGATAATTCTATGGGCAGAGGTTCACTCTTGCCATCTCTCAGCTATCCATATCCCAGGAGTAGAGAACTGGGAGGCGGATTTTCTACGTCGGCAGACTTTTCATCCGGGAGAGTGGGAGCTCCATCCGTAGGTATTTGCCCAGCTGATTCAACTATGGGGCAAACCAGAACTGGATCTCATGGCATCTCGTCCGAACACCAAGCTTCCTTGTTACGGGTCCAGGTCAAGGGATCCCCAGGCAGCGCTGATAGATGCTCTAGCAGCGCCCTGGTCCTTCAGCCTGGCTTATGTGTTTCCACCATTTCCTCTGCTCCCTTGTCTGATTGCCAAGATCAAGCAGGAGAGAGCTTCAGTGATTTTGATAGCTCCTGCGTGGCCACGCAGGACTTGGTATGCATATCTGGTGGACATGTCATCCTTTCCACCATGGACTCTGCCGCTGAGGCAGGACCTTCTACTTCAAGGTCCCTTCAAACATCCAAATCTAATTTCTCTGCGTCTGACTGCTTGGAGATTGAACGCTTGATTTTATCAAAGCGTGGTTTTTCCGAGTCGGTCATTGATACTTTTAATTCAGGCTTGAAACCCTGTCACCAGGAAAATCTATCATAAGATATGGTGTAAATATCTTCAATGGTGTGAATCCAAGGGTTACTCATGGAGTAACGTCAGGATTCCTAGGATATTATCCTTTCTCCAAGAAGGATTGGAGAAGGGATTGTCAGCTAGTTCCTTAAAGGGACAGATTTCTGCTCTGTCTATTCTTTTGCACAAACGTCTGGCTGAGGTTCCAGACGTTCAGGCGTTTTGTCAGGCTTTGGTTAGAATCAAGCCTGTGTTTAAACCTGTCGCTCCGCCATGGAGTTTAAATTTAGTTCTTAAAGTTCTTAAAGGGGTTCCGTTTGAACCTTTGCATTCCATAGATATTAAACTTTTATCTTGGAAAGTTCTGTTTTTAGTAGCTATCTCCTCGGCTCGAAGAGTTTCGGAGTTATGTGCTTTACAGTGTGATTCCCCTTATCTGATTTTCCATGCAGATAAGGTAGTTTTACGTACCAAACCTGGGTTTCTTCCTAAGGTGGTATCTAATAAGAATATCAATCAGGAGATTGTTGTTCCTTCATTATGTCCTAATCCTTCTTCAAAGAAGGAACGTCTATTACACAATCTTGATGTGGTTCGTGCTTTAAAGTTTTATTTACAAGCTACGAAGGATTTTCGTCAAACGTCTGCTTTGTTTGTTGTCTACTCTGGACAGAGGAGAGGCCACAAGGCTTCGGCAACTTCTCTTTCTTTTTGGTTAAGAAGCTTAATCCGCTTAGCTTATGAGACTGCTGGCCAGCAGCCTCCTGAAAGAATTACAGCTCATTCTACTAGAGCAGTAGCTTCCACATGGGCTTTTAAACATGAGGCCTCTGTTGAACAGATTTGTAAGGCGGCGACTTGGTCTTCGCTTCATACCTTTTCTAAATTCTACAAATTCGATACTTTTGCTTCCTCGGAGGCTATTTTTTGGAGAAAGGTCTTACAGGCAGTGGTGCCTTCCGTTTAAGTTCCTGCCTTCTCCCTCGCTTCATCCGTGTCCTAAAGCTTTGGTATTGGTATCCCACAAGTAATGGATGAATCCGTGGACTGGATACACCTTTACAAGAGAAAACAAAATTTATGCTTACCTGATAAATTTATTTCTCTTGTGGTGTATCCAGTCCACGGCCCGCCCTGTCATTTTAAGGCAGGTGTTTTTTATTTTTAAACTACAGTCACCACTGCACCCTATAGTTTCTCCTTTTTTCTTGCTTGTCTTCGGCCGAATGACTGGGGGTGGCAGTTAGGGGAGGAGCTATATAGACTATTCTTCTGTGTGTCCTCTTGCAACTTCCTGTTGGGAAGGAGAATATCCCACAAGTAATGGATGAACCCGTGGACTGGATACACCACAAGAGAAATAAATTTATCAGGTAAGCATAAATTTAGTTTTTCACACATTTTGTCACAAACTTTAGGTTTCCCACTGAAGTTATTTACAAACAGCTTCTGCAATTATGGCACAAATGGTTGTAAATGCTTCTCTGGGATCCCCTTTGTTCAGAAATAGCAGACTTATATGGCTTCGGGGTTGCTTTTTGGTAATTAGAAGGCCGCTAAATGCCGCTGTGCACCACACGTGTTTTATGCCCAGCAGTGAAGGGGTTAATTAGGGAGCATGTAGGGAGCTTGTAGGGTTAATTTTAGCTTTAGTGTAGTAGACAACCCCAAGTATTGATCTAGGCCCATTTTGGTATATTTCATGCCACCATTTCACCGCCAAATGCGAGCAAATAAAAAAAAAACTTTAAATTTTTCACAATTTTAGGTTTCTCACTGAAATTATTTACAAACATCTTGTGCAATTATGGCACAAATTGTTGTAAAAGCTTCTCTGGTATCCCCTTTGTTCAGAAATAGCAGACTTATATGGCTTTGGCGTTGCTTTTTGGTAATTAGAAGGCCGCTAAATGCTGCTGCGCACAACACGTGAATTATGCCCACCAGTGAAGGAGTTAATTAGGTAGCTTGTAGGGCGCTGGCAGGCTTAAGGGTCAGTGGCTAATGTGTGTGTGCGCACGCGCGCCCGTGCCCCCGCAGGCCCCCCCCGCACACTCCCGGCACCCGGCGTGCACATTGCAGTTGCAGGAACCGGATGCCGGGTAGTGATGGGCCGCCTCCTTACTACGCTCCCACCCGGACAACAGCACCATCGTTACCGGTGCAGAGAGGGCCACAGAGTGGCTCTCTCTGCATCGGAGGCTTCTAAAAAGGTATTGCAGGATGCCTCCATATCGAGGCATCACTGCAATACCCTGAGAGCTGCTGGAAGCGATTGTGATTGCTTCCAGCACTCTGTTAAACAACTGACGTACCAGGTACGTCTATTGTCATTAACAGTTAGTTTTTGCATGACGTACCTGGTACGTCAGTTGTCATTAAGGGGTTAAAGACCCATGTTAAAATAGCAATGTTTCGGGGTTAACCCCTAAGTCATGTCATCAAGAGATGGCATGACTAAGGTGTTAACCCCGAAACGTTGCTATTTTAACATGGGTCTTTAATAAAGATTTTACTTTTTACCATATCGTGCTGGTGAACTGTGCATGTTTGGATCATATTGGGGGATTTTGCAGTTAACCCCTTGCACCGTGCACTGTCAGTTGTGCTGTACTAATCATCTATTGTGATCGTTGGTGTGAAATGGTTGGAGCCATTTCAGGGAGGCGGGTGGGTGGCCCATCGCTGGGGATCTTCCAAATGGCCAGCAGATATGTCTGGTGCGCTCAGGTGCACGCACGGGAGGTGAGGGGGCGGGTGCGCGCGCACCCGCGATCTAGCACAGAACCATTAAACATTTGAAAGTGCTGGGCAGTGGGAGAGAGGGTGGTGGGTGGCAGAGGAGGAGGGGGGTTACTATCAAAAAGCGATCTGGGAGGGGGAGGGTATGGAGGGGAGCAGCTACACTACAGAAAAAGTAAGGGTTTTTTATAAAAAAATTACATTTTATTTGATAGTGGGTACTGACAGCTATCTGCCAGTACCCAAAATGGTGGGGAATAGTTAGTGGGGGGAGGGTTAGAGAGCTCTTTGTTGGGGATCAGGGAGTTTGGGGGCTAAGGGGGGATCCTACACAGCAGAATATGATTATTTAAAAAAAAAAACAATAAAAAAAAAAAAACTTTTATTTGGCGGGTACAATTGTGGGGTGGGGGAGGGAAGAGAGCTGTTTGGGAGGGATCAGGGGTGTGATGTGTCAGTTGGGAGCTAAAATTAACCCTGCAAGCTCCCTACAAGCTACCTAATTAACCCCGTCACTGCTGGGCATAATAAAAGTGTGGTGCGCAGCGGCATTTAGCAGCCTTCTAATTACCAAAAAGTAATGCCAAAGCCATATATGTCTGCTATTTCTGAATAAAGGGGATCCCAGAGAAGCATTTACAACCATGTGTGCTATAATTGCACAAGCTGTTTGTAAATAATTTCAGTGAAAAACCCAAAGTTAGTGAAAAAGTGAACATTTTTTTTTATTTGATCGCATTTGGGTGTGGAATGGTGGCATGAAATATATAAAAATGGGCCTAGATCAATACTTTGGGTTGTCTACTACACTACCCTAAAGCTAAAATTAACCCTAGAAGCTCCATACATGCTCCCTAATTAACCCCTTCACTGCTGGACATAATACACGTGTGGTGCGCAGTGTCATTAGCTGCCTTCTAATTACCAAAAAGCAACGCCAAAGCCATATATGTCTGCTATCTCTGAACAAAGGGGATCCCAGAGAAACATTTAAAACCATTTGTGCCATAATTGCACGAATTGTTTGTAAATAATTTCAGTTAGAAACCTAAAGTTTGTGAAATAATTTATGAAAAAGTGAACAATATTTTTTATTTGATCGCATTTGACGGTGAAATGGTGGCATGAAATATACCAAAATTGGCCTAGATCAATACTTTGGGATGTCTTCTAAAAAAAATATATATATACAAGTCAAGGGATATTCAGGGATTCCTAAAAGATATCAGTGTCCCAATGTAACTAGCGCTAATTTTGAAATAAAAAGTGGTTTGGAAATAGCAAAGTGCTACTTATATTTATCGCCCTATCACTTGCAAAAAAGCAAAGAACATGTAAACATTGGGTATTTCTAAACTCAGGACAAAATTTAGAAACTATTTAGCATGGGTGTTTTTTGGTGGTTGTAGATGTGTAACAGATTTTGGGGGTCAAAGTTAGAAAAAGTGCGTTTTTTTTTTTAATTTTTTCCTCATATTTTATATATTTTTTATAGTAAATTATAAGATATGATCAAAATAATGGTATCTTTAAAAAATCCATTTAATGGCGAGAAAAACGGTATATAATATGTGTGGGTACAGTAAATGAGTAAGAGGGAAATTACAGCTAAACACAAACACAGCAGAAATGTAAAAATAGCCCTGGCCCTTAAAGGGCCACTAAACCCAAAATCTTTATTTCATGATTCAGATAGAGAATAGAAATTTAAACAACATTACAATTTACTTCTATTATTTATTTTGCAATTTTTTTTAGATATCCTTAGTTGAAGAAAAAGCAATGCACATGGTGAGCCAATCACATGAGGCTTCTATGTGCAGCAACCAATCAGCAGCTCCTGAGCATATCTAGATATGCTTTTCAGCAAAGAATATCAAGAGAATAAAATAAATTAGATAATATAAGTAAATTAGAAAGATGTTTAAAATTGCATTCTCTTTCTAAATCATGAAAAAAAAGTGTGGGTGTCATGTCCCTTTAAGGGAAAGAAATTGAAAAATGACCTTGTCCTTAAGGGGTTAAAATGATCAATAATGCATATTTGAAAGATTTATATTATGTATAACCCACTGCTTAGTGCTTTTTTATTACAACAATGAAACATACTTCTTTATATCCCTTTAGTAAGGGGTTAATTCTGTGTACACAGAATTGCAGGGGAACAATGGGATTAAGGGACTGTAAAGTCAAAATTAAGCTTTCATGATTCAGATAGAACATAAAATGTTAAACATCTTTCTAATGCACTTCTATTATCTAATTTGATTTGTTCTTTTCATACCCTTTGTTCAAAAGTTTACCTCAGTAGGTTTAGGAGCAACAATGCTTTAGTGATAGCTTGTTGCTGATTGGTGTTTGTATTATTGGCTGACCCTATGTGTTCAGCTAGCTCCCAGTAGTGCATTGCTAAATTTGATAATAGAAGTCAAGTTGTTTACAATTGTATGCTTTGTCTGAATCATAAAATAAAAAAAAAAGAGTTTAGGTTGCTTAAAGGGCCATATTACCCAAATGTTTAAACACTTGAAAGTGATGCAGCATAACTGTAAAAAGCTGACTAGAAAATATCACCTAAACATCTCTATGTAAAAAAGAAAGTTATTTTACCTCAAAAATTCCTAAGTAGCCACACCCCATTGTAAAGGACTTCTTAGCAGCAAATCAGTATGTCTGTCCTGGGACAGCTAAGGGATTGAGCTCATCTTATTTCCCTATTCAGTTTAAGGAAGTTTACTATAAAATCTCATGAGAGTTAAGTGAAATCTCATGAGATCACAGTAAAAGAGTTCATGACCTCAGCACTACTGATGCTGTTTGGCTACTGTTCATTTTTTATTTTTTTTTACCTGCAGCTGGCAGCAGCTGAGTATAACTTTTTACACAGAACTTACTCTGCTGAGCTGAGGAGATTGTGAGGTAAAATATCTTCCTTTTTTACATAGAGATGCTCAGGTGATATTTTCCTGTCAGCTTTTTAGTTATACTGCATCAGTTTCAAGTGCTTTAACATGCGAGTATTATGTCCCGTTAAAGTTCTGTTTCTCAACCTATGTATGTTTTAATTTATAACATTTTTGCTGTGAAGAAGCTTGTTATATCTGCAGGCACAAATTACTAAACTTCAAAACCAAGAATATGTGATATCTTCAAGAAAAAATGCATAATATTACAGAAACTTATGGGCGACCATACATTGTTTAAAGGGCCATAATACCCAAATGTTTAAACACTTGAAAGTGCTGCAGCATAGCTGTAAAAAGCTGATTAGAAAATATTACCTGAACATCTCTATGTAAAAAAGAAAGATATTTTACCTCAAAAGTTCCTCAGTAGCCACCTCCCATTGTAAAGGATTTCTAAGCAGCATATTAGTGTGTCTGTCCTGGGACAGCTGAAAGGATGAGCCTCGTGAACTCTCATATTATTTCACCAATCAGGTAAAGGAAGCTTACTATGATATCTCATGAGAGTTAAGTCAAATCTCATGAGATCACAGAAAGAGTTCATGACCTCAGCACTGCTGATGCTGATTGGCTGCTGTTCATTTTTTTAATTTTTTTACCTGCAGCTGGGAGCAGCTGAGTATAACTTTTTACACAGAACTCACTCTGCTGAGCTGAGGAGATTGTGAGGTAAAATATCTTCCTTTTCTCCTGTTAAGTGTGGTCAGTCCACGGGTCATCATTACTTCTGGGATATTAACTCCTCCCCAACAGGAAGTGCAAGAGGATTCACCCAGCAGAGCTGCCATATAGCTCCTCCCCTCTACGTCACACCCAGTCATTCTCTTGCACCCAACTAATAGATAGGATGTGTGAGAGGACTGTGGTGATTATACTTAGTTTTATACCTTCAATCAAAAGTTTGTTATTTTATAACAGCACCGGAGTGTGTTGTTCCTTCTCTGGTAGAATTTGAAGAAGAATCTACCTGAGTTTTTTGTATGATTTTAGCCGGCGTAGTTAAGATCATATTGCTGTTCTCGGCCATCTGAGGAGTGAGGTAAACTTCAGATCAGGGGACAGCGGGCAGGTTAATCTGCAAAGAGGTATGTAGCAGCATATTATTTTCTGACAATGGAATTGACTGAGAAAATTCTGCCATACCGATATAATGTAAGCTCAGCCTTAAATGCAGTAGTAGCAACTGGTATCAGGCTGTCATGTATGTATATTTACACTTCAGTATTCTGGGGAATGGCACTTCACTGAGATAATACTGTATGCATAAGACTTTAGCCTAATTTGCAGTGACTAGCAACAGGCTTTCTAATGACATTTCATTTATTTGATGTTAAACGTTTTTGCTGGCATGTTAAATCGTTTAATTTTCTGAGGTACTGGGTGAAAAAATGTTTTGGGCACTGTTTTTTTCCACTTGGCAGTCGTTTTATTTAATTTAAGACAGTTTACTGATCTCCCTCACTGTTGTGTGTGAGGGGGAGGGGCCTATTTTGGCGCTTTTGCTACGCATCAAAAAATTCAGTCAGAAGTCTCTTGTCTTCCCTGCATGATCCGGTTCGTCTCTACAGAGCTCAGGGGTCTTCAAAACTTATTTTGAGGGAGGTAATCACTCACAGCAGAGCTGTGAGATTGTAACTGACTGTGATAAAAAACGTTTATTTCTGTACTTTTTTTCTGCTATTCAGGGTTAGTTATCCATTACTAATGGGGGCAATCCTTTGCTAAAATTGTGTTTTTACCGGAAAGAATTTGATGTTATAGTTTCTCAAGTTTATTATTTCTCAACTGTCATAACTTTTTTCTGTTCTTCTTAAAGGCACAGTACGTTTTCATATTATTTGTAAATTGCTTTGAAAAGTATTTCCAAGTTGCTAGTTTATTTGCTAGTGTGTTAAACATGTCTGATTCAGAGGAATATCTCTGTGCTATATGTGCTAAAGCCAAAGTGGAGCCCAATAGAAATTTATGTACTAATTGCATTGATGCTACTTTAAATAAAAGTCAATCTGTACAAATTGAACATATTTCACCAAACAACGAGGGGAGAGTTATGCCGACTAACTCGCCTCACGTGTCAGTACCTGCATCTCCCGCTCGGGAGGTGCGTGATATTGTAGCGCCGAGTACATCAGGGCGGCCATTACAAATCACATTACAGGATATGGCTAATGTTATGACTGAAGTTTTGGCTAAATTACCAGAACTAAGAGGTGAGCGTGATCACTGTGGGGTGAGAACAGAGTGCGCTGTTGATAATAGGGCCATGTCTGATACTGCGTCACAGTATGCTGAACATGAGGACGGAGAGCTTCAATCTGCAGGTGACGGTTCTGATCCCAATAGAATGGATTCAGACATTTCTAATTTTAAGTTTAAACTCGAAAACCTCCGTGTACTGTTAGGGGAGGTATTAGCAGCTCTGAATGATTGTAACACCGTTGCAATCCCAGAAAAATTATGTAGGCTGGATAGATACTATGCGGTACCGGCGAGTACTGACTTATTTCCTATACCTAAGAGGCTTACAGAGATAATTACTAAGGAGTGGGATAGGCCCGGTGTACCCTTTTCCCCCCCTCCTGTGTTTAGAAAAATGTTTCCAATAGACGCCACCACACGGGACTTATGGCAGACGGTCCCTAAGGTGGAGGGAGCGGTTTCTACTCTGGCTAAGCGTACCACTATCCCGGTGGAGGATAGCTGTGCCTTTTCAGATCCAATGGATAAAAAATTAGAGGGTTACCTTAAGAAAATGTTTGTTCAACAAGGTTTTATATTGCAACCCCTTGCATGTATTGCGTCTGTCACGGCCGCGGCCGATTTTTGGTCCGAGTCCCTGGAAGAGACTCTTGACTCAACTATAGATGAGATTTCAAACAAGCTTAAGACACTTAAGCTAGCTAATTCATTTATTTCTGATGCCGTAGTACATTTAACTAAACTTACGGCTAAGAATTCCGGATTCGCCATTCAGGCACGCAGAGCACTGTGGCTAAAATCCTGGTCAGCTGACGTTACTTCTAAATCTAAATTACTTAACATACCTTTCAAAGGGCAGACCTTATTCGGGCCCGGGTTGAAAGAAATTATCGCTGACATTACAGGAGGTAAAGGCCATGCCCTGCCTCAAGATAGAGCCAAACCTAAGGCTAGACAGTCTAATTTTCGTTCCTTTCGTAATTTCAAAGCAGGAGCAGCATCAACTTCCTCTGCACCAAAACAGGAAGGAGCTGTTGCTCGCTACAGACAAGGCTGGAGACCTAACCAGTCCTGGAACAAGGGCAAGCAGGCCAGGAAACCTGCTGCTGCCCCTAAGACAGCATGAATTGAGGGCCCCCGATCCGGGAACGGATCTAGTGGGGGGCAGACTTTCTCTCTTCGCCCAGGCTTGGGCAAGAGATGTCCAGGATCCCTGGGCGTTAGAAATCATATCTCAGGGATATCTTCTGGACTTCAAATCCTCTCCCCCAAAAGGGAGATTTCATCTGTCAAGGTTGTCAACAAACCAAATAAAGAAAGAGGCGTTTCTACGCTGTGTACAAGATCTTTTACTAATGGGAGTGATCCATCCGGTTCCGCGGTCGGAACACGGACAAAGGTTTTACTCAAATCTGTTTGTGGTTCCCAAAAAAGAGGGAACTTTCAGGCCAATCTTGGATTTAAAGATCCTAAACAAATTCCTAAGAGTTCCATCGTTCAAAATGGAAACTATTCGGACAATTCTACCCATGATCCAAAAGGGTCAGTACATGACCACAGTGGATTTAAAGGATGCTTACCTTCACATACCGATTCACAAGGATCATTACCGGTATCTAAGGTTTGCCTTCCTAGACAGGCATTACCAGTTTGTAGCTCTTCCATTCGGATTAGCTACGGCTCCAAGAATCTTCACAAAGGTTCTGGGTGCTCTTCTGGCGGTACTAAGACCGCGAGGAATTTCGGTAGCTCCGTACCTAGACGACATTCTGATACAAGCTTCAAGCTTTCAAACTGCCAAGTCTCATACAGAGTTAGTACTGGCATTTCTAAGGTCGCATGGATGGAAGGTGAACGAAAAGAAGAGTTCTCTCTTTCCACTCACAAGAGTTCCCTTCTTGGGGACTCTTATAGATTCTGTAGAAATGAAGATCTATCTGACAGAAGACAGGTTAACAAAGCTTCAAAATGCATGCCGTGTCCTTCATTCCATTCAACACCCGTCAGTGGCTCAATGCATGGAGGTAATCGGCTTGATGGTAGCGGCAATGGACATAGTACCCTTTGCACGCCTACATCTCAGACCGCTGCAATTGTGCATGCTAAGTCAGTGGAATGGGGATTACTCAGACTTGTCCCCTACTCTGAATCTGGATCAAGAGACCAGAAATTCTCTTCTATGGTGGCTTTCTCGGCCACATCTGTCCAGGGGGATGCCATTCAGCAGGCCAGATTGGACAATTGTAACAACAGACGCCAGCCTACTAGGTTGGGGCGCTGTCTGGAATTCTCTGAAGGCTCAGGGACAATGGAATCAGGAGGAGAGTCTCCTGCCAATAAACATTCTGGAATTGAGAGCAGTTCTCAATGCCCTTCTGGCTTGGCCCCAGTTAACAACTCGGGGGTTCATCAGGTTTCAGTCGGACAACATCACGACTGTAGCTTACATCAACCATCAGGGAGGGACAAGAAGCTCCCTAGCAATGATGGAAGTATCAAAGATAATTCGCTGGGCAGAGTCTCACTCTTGCCACCTGTCAGCAATCCACATCCCGGGAGTGGAGAACTGGGAGGCGGATTTCTTAAGTCGTCAGACTTTTCATCCGGGGGAGTGGGAACTTCATCCGGAAGTCTTTGCCCAAATTCTTCGACGTTGGGGCAAACCAGAGAGAGATCTCATGGCGTCTCGACAGAACGCCAAGCTTCCTTGTTACGGGTCCAGATCCAGGGATCCGGGAGCGGTTCTGATAGATGCTTTGACAGCACCTTGGACCTTCGGGATGGCTTATGTGTTTCCACCCTTCCCGATGCTTCCTCGATTGATTGCCAGAATCAAACAGGAGAGAGCATCGGTGCAGATCTAGTGGACATGTCATCCTGTCCACCTTGGTCTCTGCCTCTGAGACAGGACCTTCTGATTCAGGGTCCCTTCAAACATCAAAATCTAATTTCTCTGAAGCTGACTGCTTGGAAATTGAACGCTTGATTTTATCAAAACGTGGTTTTTCTGAGTCAGTAATTGATACCTTAATACAGGCTAGGAAGCCTGTTACCAGAAAGATTTACCATAAAATATGGCGTAAATACTTATATTGGTGCGAATCCAAGAGTTACTCATGGAGTAAGGTTAGGATTCCTAGGATATTGTCTTTTCTACAAGAAGGTTTAGAAAAGGGTTTATCCGCTAGTTCCTTAAAGGGACAGATTTCAGCTCTGTCCATTCTTTTACACAAACGTCTGTCAGAGGTTCCGGACGTTCAAGCTTTTTGTCAGGCTTTAGCTAGGATCAAGCCTGTGTTTAAAACTGTTGCTCCACCATGGAGTTTGAACTTAGTTCTTAATGTTTTACAGGGTGTTCCGTTTGAACCCCTTCATTCCATTGATATCAAGCTGTTATCTTGGAAAGTTCTGTTTTTAATGGCTATTTCCTCGGCTCGAAGAGTCTCTGAGTTATCTGCCTTACATTGTGATTCTCCTTATCTGATTTTTCATTCAGACAAGGTAGTTCTGCGTACTAAACCTGGGTTCTTACCTAAGGTGGTCACTAACAGGAATATCAATCAAGAGATTGTTGTTCCATCTTTGTGTCCTAATCCTTCTTCGAAGAAGGAACGTCTTCTACACAATCTAGATGTAGTCCGTGCCCTGAAATTTTATCTACAGGCAACTAAGGATTTTCGACAAACGTCTTCCCTGTTTGTCGTTTATTCTGGTCAGAGGAGAGGTCAAAAAGCTTCGGCTACCCCTCTCTCTTTTTGGCTTCGTAGCATAATACGTTTAGCCTGTGAGACTGCTGGACAGCAGCCTCCTGAAAGAATTACAGCTCATTCTACTAGAGCTGTGGCTTCCACTTGGGCCTTTAAGAATGAGGCTTCTGTTGAACAGATTTGCAAGGCTGCAACTTGGTCTTCTCTTCATACTTTTTCCAAATTTTACAAATTTGACACTTTTGCTTCTTCGGAGGCTGTTTTTGGGAGAAAGGTTCTTCAGGCAGTGGTTCCTTCCGTATAAAGAGCCTGCCTGTCCCTCCCGTCATCCGTGTACTTTAGCTTTGGTATTGGTATCCCAGAAGTAATGATGACCCGTGGACTGACCACACTTAACAGGAGAAAACAAAATTTATGCTTACCTGATAAATTCCTTTCTTCTGTAGTGTGGTCAGTCCACGGCCCGCCCTGTTTTTATGGCAGGTCTAAATTTTTAAATTATACTCCAGTCACCACTGCACCCTTTGGCTTCTCCTTTCTCGTTGGTTCTCGGTCGAATGACTGGGTGTGACGTAGAGGGGAGGAGCTATATGGCAGCTCTGCTGGGTGAATCCTCTTGCACTTCCTGTTGGGGAGGAGTTAATATCCCAGAAGTAATGATGACCCGTGGACTGACCACACTACAGGAGAAAGGAATTTATCAGGTAAGCATAAATTTTGTTTTTTACATAGAGATGCTCAGGTGATATTTTCCGGTCAGCTTTTTACAGTTATACTGCATCAGTTTCAAGTGATTTAGCATATGAGTATTATGTCCCTTTAAATGAATTGATTAAATGAATTAATTTACAAAACAAAACATTGCAGCCATGAATAAACAGCTTCATGCTAGATAATTATAAGCTAATCCTTATTTCAGGATGAATAACCTTTTTTGTTCTCTTGATATCCTTTTGTTTAGAGTAGACATAGGTAAGGTGACAGGAGCTTAAAGTGAAAGTAAATCCTAGCGTTTTACAAACGCTAGGATTTACTATTGAAACAAATAAAGGGCACTTTCATTCATGTAGAAAGCTCCTTTATTTGATTTAATCGATCGCCGCTCTTAGCTCCTACAGCAGAGCACGGCTAAAAATTTTTTTGGCTAAGAGGTGACGTTTTCAACTCTTAGCCAATAGATGTGAGGTAAATACGGCTCCCATAGGCGCCAAGCCGGATTTACCGCACGGCTATTGGCTAAGGTGAAAACATACACGTACACGTGTCTATAGCAATCAAAATGACAGCAGTGTTTGCTACTATGTATTTCATTGCATTGAACAATGTTGCAAATACAGCTGCCAGGTAGCTTTATTGTTTAAAAGATAGATAATCCCTTTATTACCCATTCCCCAGTTTTGCACAGAAAACACTGTTATATTAATACACTCTTTACCTCTGTGATTACCTTGTATCTAAGCATCTTCTGATGCCCCCTTATCACATGACTATCTATTGGTTTGCATTTAAACCAATTAGTGCTCTGTTGTTAGAATCCACGGGCGTCAGCGCAATGTTATCTATATGGCTCACATGAACTAGCATCCCTTGATGTGAAAAGCAAATACAAAAGCATGTGATCATGGGACTGTCTTTAGGGACTTAGAAACAGACAGAAATTTAGAGGTATAAATGTTATAAAGTATATTAATATAACAATGTTGGTTGTGCAAAGCTGGGGAATGGGTAGTAAATACATTATCTATCTTTTTAAACAATAAAAATTTTTGTGTTGACTGTTCCTTTAAATTACATGCACACATCTGTGCTCACCTAGGATTACTCTTTAACAGACACCAAGAGAACTAAGCAAAATTTTTAATTGAAGTAAATTGGAAAGTTCTTTAAAATGTTGTGCTCTATCAAATCAATTTAAAGGGTCAGTAAATACCTTGAGATTTGTATATAAATTGTTTATGCATAATGAAAGTACTTTGCTATATATTGTTAATCTTTATTTTGCCCCCTTTTCATGTAATTTAGCTCTGAAAATTGAGCAATTTCTAATACTCAGAACTTTAAATGCACCCTGCTGACTTTTCAAGGCTAACTCTGCTAGATATCTGTCCCTAATTGTCTTTAAATCGTTCATGATTCAGATACAGGGAGTGCAGAATTATTAGGCAAGTTGTATTTTTGAGGATTAATTGTATTATTGAACAACAACCATGTTCTCAATGAACCCAAAAAACTCATTAATATCAAAGCTGAATAGTTTTGGAAGTAGTTTTTAGTTTGTTTTTAGTTTTAGCTATTTTAGGGGGATATCTGTGTGTGCAGGTGACTATTACTGTGCATAATTATTAGGCAACTTAACAAAAAACAAATATATACCCATTTCAATTATTTATTTTTACCAGTGAAACCAATATAACATCTCAACATTCACAAATATACATTTCTGACATTCAAAAACAAAACAAAAACAAATCACTGACCAATATAGCCACCTTTCTTTGCAAGGACACTCAAAAGCCTGCCATCCATGGATTCTGTCAGTGTTTTGATCTGTTCACCATCAACATTGCGTGCAGCAGCAACCACAGCCTCCCAGACACTGTTCAGAGAGGTGTACTGTTTTCCCTCCTTGTAAATCTCACATTTGATGATGGACCACAGGTTCTCAATGGGGTTCAGATCAGGTGAACAAGGAGGCCATGTCATTAGATTTTCTTCTTTTATACCATTTCTTGCCAGCCACGCTGTGGAGTACTTGGATGTGTGTGATGGAGCATTGTCCTGCATGAAAATCATGTTTTTCTTGAAGGATGCAGACTTCTTCCTGTACCACTGCTTGAAGAAGGTGTCTTCTAGAAACTGGCAGTAGGACTGGGAGTTGAGCTTGACTCCATCCTCAACCCGAAAAGGCCCCACAAGCTCATCTTTGATGATACCAGCCCAAACCAGTACTCCACCTCCACCTTGCTGGTGTCTGAGTCGGACTGGAGCTCTCTGCCCTTTACCAATCCAGCCACGGGCCCATCCATCTGGCCCATCAAGACTCACTCTCATTTCATCAGTCCATAAAACCTTAGAAAAATCAGTCTTGAGATATTTCTTGGCCCAGTCTTGACGTTTCAGCTTGTGTGTCTTGTTCAGTGGTGGTTGTCTTTCAGCCTTTCTTACCTTGGCCATGTCTCTGAGTATTGCACACCTTGTGCTTTTGGGCACTCCAGTGATGTTGCAGCTCTGAAATATGGCCAAACTGGTGGCAAGTGGCATATTGGCAGCTGCACGCTTGACTTTTCTCAGTTCATGGGCAGTTATTTCTTCTGTTAAGTGTGATCAGTCCACGGGTCATCATTACTTCTGGGATATTACTCCTCCCCAACAGGAAGTGCAAGAGGATTCACCCAGCAGAGCTGCATATAGCTCCTCCCCTCTACGTCACTCCCAGTCATTCTCTTGCACCCAACGACTAGATAGGATGTGTGAGAGGACTATGGTGATTATACTTAGTTTTATATCTTCAATCAAAAGTTTGTTATTTTAAAATAGCACCGGAGTGTGTTATTACCTCTCTGGCAGAGTTTGAAGAAGAATCTACCAGAGTTTTTGCTATGATTTTAGCCGGAGTAGTTAAGATCATATTGCTGTTTCTCGGCCATCTGAGGAGAGGTAAACTTCAGATCAGGGGACAGCGGGCAGATGAATCTGCATAGAGGTATGTAGCAGCTTTTATTTTCTGACAATGGAATTGATGAGAAAATCCTGCCATACCGATATAATGTCATGTATGTATACTTTACACTTCAGTATTCTGGGGAATGGTACTTCACTAGAATTACACTGTAAGAATTACATAAAGCTGTTTAATAACTAGAAATTATGTTTAACGTTTTTGCTGGAATGTAAAATCGTTTTCATTTGCTGAGGTACTGAGTGAATAAATGTTTGGGCACTATTTTTCCACTTGGCAGTTGCTTAATCTTTTTTCTGACAGTTTCTGTTCTCTCTCACTGCTGTGTGTGAGGGGGAGGGGCCGTTTTTTGGCGCTTTTGCTACGCATCAAATATTTCAGTCAGCAGCTCATTGTATTTCCTGCATGATCCGGTTCATCTCTACAGAGCTCAGGGGTCTTCAAAACTTATTTTGAGGGAGGTAATTTCTCTCAGCAGAGCTGTGAGAATTATAGTTGACTGAGATAAAAAACGTGTATTCTGTAATTTGTTTCCTGATTTCAGAATTTGTTATCTTTGCTAATGGGATTAAACCTTTGCTAAAGTTGTGTTGTTTACACTATAACTGTTTTCAATTTATTAATTTTCACTGTCATAGATCTTCTGTGCTTCTTAAAGGCACAGTACGTTTTTAATATTATTCTAATTGAATTGTATTCCAAGTTGCAAGTTTATTTGCTAGTGTGTTAAACATGTCTGATTCAGAGGATGATACCTGTGTCATTTGTTGCAATGCCAAAGTGGAGCCCAATAGAAATTTATGTACTAACTGTATTGATGCTACTTTAAATAAAAGTCAATCTGTACAAATTGAACAAATTTCACCAAACAACGAGGGGAGAGTTATGCCAACTAACTCGCCTCACGTGTCAGTACCTGCATCTCCCGATCGGGAGGTGCGTGATATTGTAGCGCCGAGTACATCTTGGCGGCCATTACAAATCACATTACAGGATATGGCTACTGTTATGACTGAAGTTTTGGCTAAATTACCAGAACTAAGAGGTAAGCGTGATCACTCTGGGGTGAGAACAGAGTGCGCTGATAATATTAGGGCCATGTCAGACACTGCGTCACAGGTGGCAGAACATGAGGACGGAGAACTTCATTCTGTGGGTGACGGTTCTGATCCAAACAAACTGGATTCAGATATTTCAAATTTTAAATTTAAACTGGAAAACCTCTGTGTATTACTAGGGGAGGTGTTAGCGGCTCTGAATGATTGTAACACAGTTGCAATACCAGAGAAAATGTGTAGGTTGGATAAATATTTTGCGGTACCGGCGAGTACTGAGGTTTTTCCTATACCTAAGAGACTTACTGAAATTGTTACTAAGGCGTGGGATAGACCCGGTGTGCCGTTCTCACCCCCTCCGATATTTAGAAAAATGTTTCCAATAGACGCCACCACACGGGACTTATGGCAAACGGTCCCTAAGGTGGAGGGAGCAGTTTCTACTTTAGCTAAGCGTACCACTATCCCGGTGGAGGATAGCTGTGCTTTTTCAGATCCAATGGATAAAAAAATTAGAGGGTTACCTTAAGAAAATGTTTGTTCAACAAGGTTTTATATTGCAACCCCTTGCATGCATTGCGCCGATCACGGCTGCAGCGGCATTCTGGATTGAGTCTCTGGAAGAGAACATTAGTTCAGCTACTCTGGACGACATTACGGACAGGCTTAGAGTCCTTAAACTAGCTAATTCATTCATTTCGGAGGCCGTAGTACATCTTACTAAACTTACGGCGAAGAATTCAGGATTCGCCATTCAGGCACGCAGGGCGCTGTGGCTAAAATCCTGGTCAGCTGATGTTACTTCTAAGTCTAAATTGCTTAATATACCTTTCAAAGGGCAGACCTTATTCGGGCCCGGGTTGAAAGAGATTATCGCTGACATTACAGGAGGTAAAGGCCATGCCCTGCCTCAGGACAAAGCCAAAGCTAAGGCTAGACAGTCTAATTTTCGTTCCTTTCGTAATTTCAAAGCTGGAGCAGCATCAACTTCCTCTGCACCAAGACAGGAAGGAGCTGTTGCTCGCTACAGACAAGGCTGGAAACCTAACCAGTCCTGGAACAAGGGCAAGCAGACCAGGAAACCTGCTGCTGCCCCTAAAACAGCATGAATGGAGGGCCCCCGATCCGGGATCGGATCTAGTGGGGGGCAGACTTTCTCTCTTCGCCCAGGCTTGGGCAAGAGATGTCCAGGATCCCTGGGCGCTAGAGATAATATCTCAGGGATACCTTCTGGACTTCAAATACTCTCCTCCAAGAGAGAGATTTCATCTGTCAAGGTTGTCAACAATCCAGACAAAGAAAGAGGCGTTTCTACGCTGCGTACAAGAGCTCTTGTTAATGGGAGTAATCCATCCTGTTCCACGATCGGAACAGGGACAGGGGTTTTACTCAAATCTGTTTGTGGTTCCCAAAAAAGAGGGAACTTTCAGACCAATCCTGGACTTAAAGATCCTAAACAAATTCCTAAGAGTTCCATCGTTCAAGATGGAGACTATTCGGACAATTTTACCTATGATCCAAGAGGGTCAGTACATGACCACTGTAGATTTAAAAGATGCCTACCTTCACATACCGATTCACAAAGATCATTACCGGTACCTAAGGTTTGCCTTCCTAGACAGGCATTACCAGTTTGTGGCTCTTCCATTCGGATTGGCTACAGCTCCAAGAATCTTCACAAAGGTTCTGGGTGCTCTTCTGGCGGTACTAAGACCGCGGGGAATCTCGGTAGCTCCATACCTAGACGACATTCTGATTCAAGCTTCAAGCTTTCAAACTGCCAAGTCTCATACAGAGTTAGTACTGGCATTTCTAAGGTCACATGGATGGAAGGTGAACGAAAAGAAAAGTTCACTCGTTCCACTCACAAGAGTTCCCTTCCTGGGGACTCTTATAGATTCTGTAGAAATGAAGATTTACCTGACAGAGGACAGGCTAACAAGACTTCAAAGTGCTTGCCGCACCCTTCATTCCATTCAACACCCGTCAGTGGCTCAATGCATGGAGGTAATCGGCTTAATGGTAGCGGCAATGGACATAGTACCCTTTGCACGCTTACACCTCAGACCACTGCAACTGTGCATGCTAAGTCAGTGGAATGGGGATTACTCAGACTTATCCCCTTCTCTGAATCTGGATCAAGAGACCAGAAATTCTCTTCTATGGTGGCTTTCTCGGCCACATCTGTCCAGGGGGATGCCATTCAGCAGACCAGACTGGACAATTGTAACAACAGACGCCAGCCTTCTAGGTTGGGGTGCCGTCTGGAATTCTCTGAAGGCTCAGGGACAATGTAGTCAGGAGGAGAATCTCCTGCCAATAAACATTCTGGAATTGAGAGCAGTTCTCAATGCCCTCCTGGCTTGGCCCCAGTTGACAACTCGGGGGTTCATCAGGTTTCAGTCGGACAACATCACGACTGTAGCTTACATCAACCATCAGGGAGGGACAAGAAGCTCCCTAGCTATGATGGAAGTATCAAAGATAATTCGCTGGGCAGAGTCTCACTCTTGCCACCTGTCAGCAATCCACATCCCGGGAGTGGAGAACTGGGAGGCGGATTTCTTAAGTCGTCAGACTTTTCATCCGGGGGAGTGGGAACTCCATCCGGAGGTCTTTGCCCAAATACTTCGACGTTGGGGCAAACCAGAGATAGATCTCATGGCGTCTCGACAGAACGCCAAGCTTCCTCGTTACGGGTCCAGATCCAGGGATCCAGGAGCAGTCCTGATAGATGCCCTGACAGCACCTTGGGACTTCAGGATGGCTTACGTGTTTCCACCCTTCCCGATGCTTCCTCGATTGATTGCCAGAATCAAACAAGAGAGAGCATCAGTGATTCTAATAGCTCCTGCGTGGCCACGCAGGACTTGGTATGCAGACCTGGTGGACATGTCATCCTGTCCACCTTGGTCTCTACCTCTGAAACAGGACCTTCTGATACAGGGTCCCTTCAAACATCAAAATCTAACTTCTCTGAAGCTGACTGCTTGGAAATTGAACGCTTGATTTTATCAAGACGTGGGTTTTCCGAGTCAGTTATTGATACCTTAATACAGGCTAGGAAGCCTGTTACCAGAAAGATTTACCATAAGATATGGCGTAAATACCTATATTGGTGTGAATCCAAAGGTTACTCTTGGAGTAAGGTTAGGATTCCTAGGATATTGTCTTTTCTACAAGAAGGTTTAGAAAAGGGTTTATCTGCTAGTTCATTAAAGGGACAGATCTCAGCTCTGTCCATTCTGTTACACAAACGTCTGTCAGAAGTTCCTGACGTACAGGCTTTTTGTCAGGCTTTGGCCAGGATTAAGCCTGTGTTTAAAACTGTTGCTCCACCATGGAGTTTAAACCTTGTTCTTAATGTTTTACAGGGCGTTCCGTTTGAACCCCTTCATTCCATTGATATAAAGTTGTTATCTTGGAAAGTTCTATTTTTAATGGCTATTTCCTCGGCTCGAAGAGTCTCTGAATTATCAGCCTTACATTGTGATTCTCCTTATTTGATTTTTCATTCGGATAAGGTAGTTCTGCGTACTAAACCTGGGTTCTTACCTAAGGTAGTTACTAACAGGAATATCAATCAAGAGATTGTTGTTCCTTCCTTGTGCCCAAATCCTTCTTCGAAGAAGGAACGTCTACTGCACAACCTGGATGTAGTCCGTGCTCTAAAATTTTACTTACAGGCAACTAAGGAATTTCGACAAACGTCTTCTCTGTTTGTCGTTTACTCTGGGCAGAGGAGAGGTCAAAAAGCTTCTGCTACCTCTCTTTCTTTTTGGCTTCGTAGCATAATTCGTTTAGCTTATGAGACTGCTGGACAGCAGCCTCCTGAAAGAATTACAGCTCATTCTACTAGAGCTGTGGCTTCCACTTGGGCCTTCAAGAATGAGGCCTCTGTTGAGCAGATTTGCAAGGCTGCAACTTGGTCTTCGCTTCATACTTTTTCCAAATTTTACAAATTTGACACTTTTGCTTCATCGGAGGCTATTTTTGGGAGAAAGGTTCTTCAGGCAGTGGTTCCTTCTGTATAAAGAGCCTGCCTATCCCTCCCGTCATCCGTGTACTTTTGCTTTGGTATTGGTATCCCAGAAGTAATGATGACCCGTGGACTGATCACACTTAACAGAAGAAAACATAATTTATGCTTACCTGATAAATTCCTTTCTTCTGTAGTGTGATCAGTCCACGGCCCGCCCTGTTTTTAGGGCAGGTAAATATTTTTTAATTTATACTCCAGTCACCACTTCACCCTTGGCTTTTCCTTTCTCGTTGGTCCTTGGTCGAATGACTGGGAGTGACGTAGAGGGGAGGAGCTATATGCAGCTCTGCTGGGTGAATCCTCTTGCACTTCCTGTTGGGGAGGAGTAATATCCCAGAAGTAATGATGACCCGTGGACTGATCTCACTACAGAAGAAAGGAATTTATCAGGTAAGCATAAATTATGTTTTTGCGCCTTGGTTTTTCCACACGCTTCTTGCGACCCTGTTGACTATTTTGAATGAAACGCTTGATTGTTCGATGATCACGCTTCAGAAGCTTTGCAATTTTAAGAGTGCTGCATCCCTCTGCAAGATATCTCACTATTTTTGACTTTTCTGAGCCTGTCAAGTCCTTCTTTTGACCCATTTTGCCAAAGGAAAGGAAGTTGCCTAATAATTATGCACACCTGATACAGGGTGTTGATGTCATTAGACCACACCCCTTCTCATTACAGAGATGCACATCACCTAATATGCTTAATTGGTAGTAGGCTTTTGAGCCTATACAGCTTGGAGTAAGACAACATGCATAAAGAGGATGATGTGGTCAAAATACTCATTTGCCTAATAATTCTGCACTCCCTGTAGAGAATGCAACTTTAAACAACTTTCCAATTTACTTCTATTATATAATTTGCTTAATTCTCTTGGTTTACTTTATTGAAAAAGTAGCAATGCACTACTGGGATCTAGCTAAATGCACTGTGTGAGCCAATAATATGAAACACATGTGCAGCCACCAATCAGCAGCTCCTGTCTACCTAGGTATCCATTTAAACAAAATATATCAAGAGAACAAAACAAATTAGGTAATAGAAGCTAATTAAAAAGTTGTTTAAAATCACATGCTCTATCTCGGGGTTCTTCACACTTTTCCCCCCAAGACCAGTACTTTGATACCACATACCTTTGCAACCCTACACTGTCAGAAAAATTTAGCAAAAATTGCACCTTTAGGGGTACAACAGTTTTTCACAGTACCCTCTAATATTGGTACATATTGGTACCCTTACAGATTGTACATTTCAAAGTCAAATATGTACCTTTGGTGCCTAAATTGGACCTCGGTACTATGGTACAATAATGTAACCCTTCAAAATTTGGCCTTTTAAGGCTTCTGCCCCAAAGACAAGCCCTTTGTACCTCATGATGACAAATTTGTACTCCATGCAGCATATTAAAAATGACAAAATGCTGTTCCATCACATTTATTAAATAACTTAAAAATACATTTGCTTACATTGTTCTCTTGCTCAGAAAGATAAGTATATAAATATTTCTCTAGCTTAAAATATAAATAAAAAAACTTAAAGTAGCCGCACTGAAGCTTGATGATTTTCAACGGTGTAGCCAGAAAGCAGGTCCTAAGAATCTGGAATTCATGAAAGAACCAGACAAGACCAACTGCTCTTAAAATAACTACGCACAATGCTTTTATTTCACTCAGGACTAGACTCAACACACAATTTTCGTGGTTTTTTTTTTAAACATTTTAATATTTTGTTTTTTATTCAAAATAAAAGCAGACATACAATATATTTTGACATGAAGTATTGTACATCTCAATTCCAAAAATGACTAGATTGTGTAACATAACTATAGAAAAAACATATAGACAACAGCATAATAATAAAATATAGCTCTAACAAAAGGAAGGGGGATTTAGGGGATGCATAACAAATAAAACTCACAACCATATATTTGCATTGTCACCCTATGCAAAATGTATGTAAATGAGTCTCTTTCCCCAGTATACATTTTGGCGATGAACCTTCTACCAATAGATGGTGCTGTGTTAAACAATGTCCAGGAACTCTCCACCAACAGATGGTGTGTTACACAATGTCCATGTATGTTACTGGGGGAACCATCACAATTTTTTTTTTTAAACTTCAACTCCTCTTCTTTATTTTATATAGTATAAAATTGCCAATTATGTGTTCATTGAATAATTGAGATTACTGTGGAAAACTCTATGTATAACATAACCGTTTACCATCCTTGAACTACCCACCCCTCAACCTTTTGGTCACACAAGTGATTGTACCTTTGTTTGGGGATTAAATTGTTCAGATATCAACCATTTGACAATTGGAAACATTTGTACCTTACTTACCCCTAAATGGTACATTTTAGTTTTCTAAGGTGTAACTATGACACATTGAGGGTACAATCACAGCAGTTGGGTACCCTTTTTTTGGCGCGAAAGGCACGTCTGTTGACGCAAGTTCGTAATTTCCGGCGTTGTAATTGACGCAGAGGTTTCACACAGGGTTGCGTCGTTAGTGACACAAGTGTGTCATTTCCGGACATGGTTGGCGCCAAAAAATTTGTAAGTTACGTTGTGCTTCATACTTGGCGCCAAACCTTTCTTCTGTTAAGTGTGATCAGTCCACGGGTCATCATTACTTCTGGGATATTACTCCTCCCCAACAGGAAGTGCAAGAGGATTCACCCAGCAGAGCTGCATATAGCTCCTCCCCTCTACGTCACTCCCAGTCATTCTCTTGCACCCAACGACTAGATAGGATGTGTGAGAGGACTATGGTGATTATACTTAGTTTTATATCTTCAATCAAAAGTTTGTTATTTTAAAATAGCACCGGAGTGTGTTATTATCTCTCTGGCAGAGTTTGAAGAAGAATCTACCAGAGTTTTTGTTATGATTTTAGCCTGAGTAGTTAAGATCATATTGCTGTTTCTCGGCCATCTGAGGAGAGGTAAACTTCAGATCAGGGGACAGCGGGCAGATGAATCTGCATAGAGGTATGTAGCAGTTTTTATTTTCTGACAATGGAATTGATGAGAAAATCCTGCCATACCGATATAATGTCATGTATGTATACTTTACACTTCAGTATTCTGGGGAATGGTACTTCACTAGAATTACACTGTAAGAAATACATAAAGCTGTTTAATAACTAGAGATTATGTTTAACGTTTTTGCTGGAATGTAAAATCGTTTTCATTTGCTGAGGTACTGAGTGAATAAATGTTTGGGCACTATTTTTCCACTTGGCAGTTGCTTAATCTGTTTTCTGACAGTTTCTGTTCTCCCTCACTGCTGTGTGTGAGGGGGAGGGGCCGTTTTTTGGCGCTTTTACTATGCATCAAATATTTCAGTCAGCAACTCATTGTATTCCCTGCATGATCCGGTTCATCTCTACAGAGCTCAGGGGTCTTCAAAACTTATTTTGAGGGAGGTAATTTCTCTTAGCAGAGCTGTGAGAATTATAGTTTGACTGAGATAAAAAACGTTTATTCTGTAATTTGTTTCCTGCTTTCAGAATTTGTTATCTTTGCTAATGGGATTAAACCTTTGCTAAAGTTGTGTTGTTTACAAGGATTGAGGCTATAACTGTTTCAATTTATTAATTTTCAACTGTCATAGATCTTCTGTGCTTCTTAAAGGCACAGTACGTTTTAATATTATTCTAATTGAATTGTATTTCCAAGTTGCAAGTTTATTTGCTAGTGTGTTAAACATGTCTGATTCAGAGGATGATACCTGTGTCATTTGTTGCAATGCCAAAGTGGAGCCCAATAGAAATTTATGTACTAACTGTATTGATGCTACTTTAAATAAAAATCAATCTGTACAAATTGAACAAATTTCACCAAACAACGAGGGGAGAGTTATGCCGACTAACTCGCCTCACGTGTCAGTACCTACATCTCCCACTCAGAGGGAGGTGCGTGATATTGTAGCGCCGAGTACATCTGGGCGGCCATTACAAATCACATTACAGGATATGGCTACTGTTATGACTGAGGTTTTGGCTAAATTACCAGAACTAAGAGGTAAGCGTGATCACTCTGGGGTGAGAACAGAGTGCGCTGATAATATTAGGGCCATGTCAGACACTGCGTCACAGGTGGCAGAACATGAGGACGGAGAACTTCATTCTGTGGGTGACGGTTCTGATCCAAACAGACTGGATTCAGATATTTCAAATTTTAAATTTAAACTGGAAAACCTCCGTGTATTACTAGGGGAGGTGTTAGCGGCTCTGAATGATTGTAACACAGTTGCAATACCAGAGAAAATGTGTAGGTTGGATAAATATTTTGCGGTACCGACGAGTACTGAGGTTTTTCCTATACCTAAGAGACTTACTGAAATTGTTACTAAGGAGTGGGATAGACCCGGTGTGCCGTTCTCTCCCCCTCCGATATTTAGAAAAATGTTTCCAATAGACGCCACCACAAGGGACTTATGGCAAACGGTCCCTAAGGTGGAGGGAGCAGTTTCTACCTTAGCTAAGCGTACCACTATCCCGGTGGAGGATAGCTGTGCTTTTTCAGATCCAATGGATAAAAAGTTAGAGGGTTACCTTAAGAAAATGTTTGTTCAACAAGGTTTTATATTGCAACCCCTTGCATGCATTGCGCCGATCACGGCTGCAGCGGCATTCTGGATTGAGTCTCTGGAAGAGAACATTGGTTCAGCTACTCTGGACGACATTACGGACAGGCTTAGAGTCCTTAAACTAGCTAATTCATTCATTTCGGAGGCCGTAGTACATCTTACTAAACTTACGGCGAAGAATTCAGGATTCGCCATTCAGGCACGCAGGGCGCTGTGGCTAAAATCCTGGTCAGCTGATGTTACTTCTAAGTCTAAATTGCTTAATATACCTTTCAAAGGGCAGACCTTATTCGGGCCCGGGTTGAAAGAGATTATCGCTGACATTACAGGAGGTAAAGGCCATGCCCTGCCTCAGGACAAAGCCAAAGCCAAGACTAGACAGTCTAATTTTCGTTCCTTTCGTAATTTCAAAGCAGGAGCAGCATCAACTTCCTCTGCACCAAAACAGGAAGGAGCTGTTGCTCGCTACAGACAAGGCTGGAAACCTAACCAGTCCTGGAACAAGGGCAAGCAGACTAGGAAACCTGCTGCTGCCCCTAAAACAGCATGAATTGAGGGCCCCCGATCCGGGATCGGATCTAGTGGGGGGCAGACTTTCTCTCTTCGCCCAGGCTTGGGCAAGAGATGTTCAGGATCCCTGGGCGCTAGAGATAATATCTCAGGGATACCTTCTGGACTTCAAATACTCTCCTCCAAGAGAGAGATTTCATCTGTCAAGATTGTCAACAATCCAGACAAAGAAAGAGGCGTTTCTACGCTGCGTACAAGAGCTCTTGTTAATGGGAGTAATCCATCCAGTTCCACGATCAGAACAGGGACAGGGGTTTTACTCAAATCTGTTTGTGGTTCCCAAAAAAGAGGGAACTTTCAGACCAATCCTGGACTTAAAGATCCTAAACAAATTCCTAAGAGTTCCATCGTTCAAGATGGAGACTATTCGGACAATTTTACCTATGATCCAAGAAGGTCAGTACATGACCACTGTAGATTTAAAGGATGCTTACCTTCACATACCGATTCACAAAGATCATTATCGGTACCTAAGGTTTGCCTTCCTAGACAGGCATTACCAGTTTGTGGCTCTTCCATTCGGATTGGCTACAGCTCCAAGAATCTTCACAAAGGTTCTGGGTGCTCTTCTGGCGGTACTAAGACCGCGGGGAATCTCGGTAGCTCCATACCTAGACGACATTCTGATACAAGCTTCAAGCTTTCAAACTGCCAAGTCTCATACAGAGTTAGTGCTGGCATTTCTAGGGTCACATGGATGGAAGGTGAACGAAAAGAAAAGTTCACTCGTTCCACTCACAAGAGTTCCCTTCCTGGGGACTCTTATAGATTCTGTAGAAATGAAGATTTACCTGACAGAGGACAGGCTAACAAGACTTCAAAGTGCTTGCCGCACCCTTCATTCCATTCAACACCCGTCAGTGGCTCAATGCATGGAGGTAATCGGCTTAATGGTAGCGGCAATGGACATAGTACCCTTTGCACGCTTACACCTCAGACCACTGCAACTGTGCATGCTAAGTCAGTGGAATGGGGATTACTCAGACTTATCCCCTTCTCTGAATCTGGATCAAGAGACCAGAAATTCTCTTCTATGGTGGCTTTCTCGGCCACATCTGTCCAGGGGGATGCCATTCAGCAGACCAGACTGGACAATTGTAACAACAGACGCCAGCCTTCTAGGTTGGGGTGCCGTCTGGAATTCTCTGAAGGCTCAGGGACAATGGAGTCTCCTGCCAATAAACATTCTGGAATTGAGAGCAGTTCTCAATGCCCTCCTGGCTTGGCCCCAGTTGACAACTCGGGGGTTCATCAGGTTTCAGTCGGACAACATCACGACTGTAGCTTACATCAACCATCAGGGGGGGACAAGAAGCTCCCTAGCTATGATGGAAGTATCAAAGATAATTCGCTGGGCAGAGTCTCACTCTTGCCACCTGTCAGCAATCCACATCCCGGGAGTGGAGAACTGGGAGGCGGATTTCTTAAGTCGTCAGACTTTTCATCCGGGGGAGTGGGAACTTCATCCGGAGGTCTTTGCCCAAATACTTCGACGTTGGGGCAAACCAGAGATAGATCTCATGGCGTCTCGACAGAACGCCAAGCTTCCTCGTTACGGGTCCAGATCCAGGGATCCAGGAGCAGTCCTGATAGATGCTCTGACAGCACCTTGGGACTTCAGGATGGCTTACGTGTTTCCACCCTTCCCGTTGCTTCCTCAATTGATTGCCAGAATCAAACAAGAGAGAGCATCAGTGATTCTAATAGCACCTGCGTGGCCACGCAGGACTTGGTATGCAGACCTGGTGGACATGTCATCCTGTCCACCTTGGTCTCTACCTCTGAAACAGGACCTTCTGATACAGGGTCCCTTCAAACATCAAAATCTAACTTCTCTGAAGCTGACTGCTTGGAAATTGATTTTATCAAGACGTGGGTTTTCTGAGTCAGTTATTGATACCTTAATACAGGCTAGGAAACCTGTTACCAGAAAGATTTACCATAAGATATGGCGTAAATACCTATATTGGTGTGAATCCAAAGGTTACTCTTGGAGTAAGGTTAGGATTCCTAGGATATTGTCTTTTCTACAAGAAGGTTTAGAAAAGGGTTTATCTGCTAGTTCTTTAAAGGGACAGATCTCAGCTCTGTCCATTCTGTTACACAAACGTCTGTCAGACGTTCCTGACGTTCAGGCTTTGGCCAGGATTAAGCCTGTGTTTAAAACTGTTGCTCCACCATGGAGTTTAAACCTTGTTCTTAATGTTTTACAGGGCGTTCCGTTTGAACCCCTTCATTCCATTGATATAAAGTTGTTATCTTGGAAAGTTCTATTTTTAATGGCTATTTCCTCGGCTCGAAGAGTCTCTGAATTATCAGCCTTACATTGTGATTCTCCTTATTTGATTTTTCATTCGGATAAGGTAGTCCTGCGTACTAAACCTGGGTTCTTACCTAAGGTAGTTACTAACAGGAATATCAATCAAGAGATTGTTGTTCCTTCTTTATGCCCAAATCCTTCTTCAAAGAAGGAACGTCTACTGCACAACCTGGATGTAGTCCGTGCTCTAAAATTTTACTTACAGGCAACTAAGGAATTTCGACAAACGTCTTCTCTGTTTGTCATTTACTCTGGGCAGAGGAGAGGTCAAAAAGCTTCCGCTACCTCTCTTTCTTTTTGGCTTCGTAGCATAATTCGTTTAGCTTATGAGACTGCTGGACAGCAGCCTCCTGAAAGAATTACAGCTCATTCTACTAGAGCTGTGGCTTCCACTTGGGCCTTCAAGAATGAGGCCTCTGTTGAACAGATTTGCAAGGCTGCAACTTGGTCTTCGCTTCATACTTTTTCCAAATTTTACAAATTTGACACTTTTGCTTCATCGGAGGCTATTTTTGGGAGAAAGGTTCTTCAGGCAGTGGTTCCTTCTGTATAAAGAGCCTGCCTATCCCTCCCGTCATCCGTGTACTTTTGCTTTGGTATTGGTATCCCAGAAGTAATGATGACCCGTGGACTGATCACACTTAACAGAAGAAAACATAATTTATGCTTACCTGATAAATTCCTTTCTTCTGTAGTGTGATCAGTCCACGGCCCGCCCTGTTTTTAAGGCAGGTAAATATTTTTTAATTTATACTCCAGTCACCACTTCACCCTTGGCTTTTCCTTTCTCGTTGGTCCTTGGTCGAATGACTGGGAGTGACGTAGAGGGGAGGAGCTATATGCAGCTCTGCTGGGTGAATCCTCTTGCACTTCCTGTTGGGGAGGAGTAATATCCCAGAAGTAATGATGACCCGTGGACTGATCACACTACAGAAGAAAGGAATTTATCAGGTAAGCATAAATTATGTTTTTTCATTATTTATTTGCCCCATTGCTGTTTGCCTCCTGCCTTTTTCTATGTCAGAGGGCTATGCTAGTTGCATTTTTTCCCATTCCTGAAACTGTCATATAAGGAAATTGATAATTTTGCTTTATATGTTGTTTTTTCTTTAACATTCTGCAAGATGTCTCAATCTGATCCTGCCTCAGAATTATCTGTTGGAACTTTGCTGCCTGACATTGGTTCTACCAAAGCTAAGTGCATTTGTTGTAAAATTGTGGAGATTATATCGCCTAATGTCATTTGTATTAGTTGCCATGATAAACTTTTACATGCAGATAGTGTGTCCATCAGTAATAGTACATTGCTGGTTGCAGTTCCTTCAACTTCTAATGTACATGATATACCGATAAATTTTAAAGAATTTGTTACTGATTCTATTCAGAAGCCTTTGTCTGCATTTCCGCCTTCTAATAAGCGTAAGAGGTCTTTTAAAACTTCTCATAAAGTTAATGAAATTTCAAATGACCGACAACATAATGAATTATCCACCTCTGATGAGGCTCTATCTGATTCAGAAGATCCTTCCTCAGATATTAACACTAACAAATCTACTTTATTTAAAATGGAATATATGCGTTAAATAAAGTGTTAATTACTTTATTACTGAGGAAGCTAGTCCTCTTGATATTAAAACCAGTAAACGTTTAAATTCTGTTTTTAAACCTCCTGTGGTTACTCCAGAGGTTTTTCCTATTCCTGATGCTATTTCTGAAATGATTTCTAAGGAATGGAATAAGCCGGGTACTCCTTTTAATCCTTCTGCAAGGTTTAAAAAATTGTATCCTTTACCAACAATTTCAATAGAGTTTTGGGAAAAGATCCCCAGAGTTCATGGGGCTTTTTCTACTCTTGCTAAACGAACCACTATTCCTATGGAAGATAGTACTTCCTTTAAAGATCCTTTAGATAGGAAGCTTGAATCTTATCTAAGGATAGCCTATTTATATTGAGGCCATCTTCTTAGGCCTGCAATTTCTTTGGCTGATGTTGCAGCTGCTTCAACTTTTTGGTTGGAGAATTTAGCGCAACAAGAATTGGATTCTGACTTATATAGCATTGTTTGTTTACTACAACATGCTAATCATTGTGATGTAATTTTTGATAATATCAAAATTGATGTTAGATCCATGTCTTTAGCTATTTTAGCTAGAAGAGCTTTGTGGCTTAAATCTTGGAATGCTGATATGACATCTAAATCTAGATTACTATCTCTTTCTTTCCAAGGTAATAATTTATTTGGTTCTCAGTTGGATTCTATTATTTCAACTGTTACTGGGGGGAAGGGATTTTTTTTGCCTCAGGATAAAAAACCTAAGGGTAAATCTAAGGCTTCTAATCGTTTTCGTTCCTTTCGTCAAAATAAGGAACAAAAACCTAATCCTTCCCCCAAGGAAACTGTTTCCAATTGGAAGCCTTCCTCAAGTTGGAATAAATCCAAGCCTTTTAAGAAACCAAAGTCAGCCCCTAAGTCTGCATGAAGGTGCGGCCCTCATTCCAGCTCAGCTGTTAGGGGGCAGATTAAGGTTTTTCAAGGATGTTTGGGCAACTTCTGTCCAAAATCAATGGATTCAGAGCATTGTCTCTCAGGGGTTCCGAATAGGATTCAGAGTAAGACCTCCTGTGAAGATTTTTTCTCTCACGCATCCCAGTAAATCCTGTAAAAGCTCAGGCTTTTCTGAAGTGTGTTTCAGACCTGAAGGTTTCAGGGGTAATCATGCCGGTTCCTTTTCAGGAACCAGGTCTGGGGTTTTATTCAAATCTATTCATTGTCCCAAACAAAATTCATTCAGACCAGTTCTGGATCTGAAAATGTTGAATCCTTATGTAAGAGTACCAACTTTCAAGATGGTGACTAAAAGGACTATTCTGCCTTTTGTTCAGCAAGGACATTATATTTCTACAATAGACTTGCAGGATGCTTACCTTCATATTCCGATTCATCCAGAACATTATCCGTTCCTGAGATTCTCTTTTCTAGACAAGCATTACCATTTTGTTGCTCTTCCATTTGGCCTAGCAACAGCTCCAAGAATCTTTTCAAATGTTCTGGGTGCCCTACTCTCTGTAATCAGAGAACAGGGTATTGCAGTGTTTCCTTATTTGGACGATATCTTGGTACTAGCTCAGTCTTTACGTTCTGCAGAATCTCAAACAAATCAACTAGTGTTGTTTCTTCGAAAACATGGTTGGAGGATCAATTTACCAAAAAGTTTCTTGATTCCTCAGACAAGGGTCACCTTTTTAGGTTTCCAGATAGATTCAGTGTCCATGACTCTGTCTCTAACAGACACGAGACGTTTGAAATTGGTTGCAGCATGTCGGCACCTTCAGTCTGTCATTCCTTTCAGTGGCTATGTGCATGGAAGTTTTAGGCCTCATGACTGCAGCATTGGACGCGATTCCTTTTGCTCGTTTTCACATGAGACCTCTCCAGCTTTTTATGCTGAATCAATGGTGCCGGGATTATACAAAGATATCACAATTTATATCCTTAAATCCCAATGTTCGACACTCTCTGACGTGGTGGTGAAATCACCAGCGTTTAGTTCAAGGGGCCTCTTTTGTTCAGCCAACCTGGACTGTGATCACAACAGATGCGAGTCTTTCAGGTTGGGGAGCTGTCTGGGGATCTCTGACAGCACAAGGGGTTTGGAAATCTCAAGAGGCGAGATTACCAATCAATATTTTAGAACAACGTGCAATTCTCAGAGCTCTTCAGTTTTGGCCTCTGTTGAAGAGAGAACCGTTCATTTGTTTTCAGACAGATAGTATTGCAACGGTGGCATATGTCAATCATCAGGGTGGGACTCACAGTCCCCAAGCTATGAAAGAAGTATCTCGGATACTTGTTTGGGCGGAATCCAGCTCCTGTCTAATTTCTGTGGTTCATATCCCAGGTGTAGACAATTGGGAGGCGGATTATCTCAGCCATCAGACTTTACATCCAGGGGAGTGGTCTCTCCATCCGGATGTGTTTTCTCAAATTTTTCAGATGTGGGGTCTTCCAGAAATCGATCTGATGGCTTCTCATCTAAACAAGAAACTTCCCAGATACCTGTCCAGGGATTCTCAGGCGGAAGCAGTGGATGCGACAATATCGAAGCTGCCAATTTTCCAAGCACCGGATTGGTGCTCACCCACACACCTCCAGTGTGACGTCACGGGAGAAACTAAACTGCCCACAGATACGCAGTTACTTCTACAAACATGCTCCGGTTACAGCAGACCTTATTGGAACAAGCTGACACACCTCCTGAAAAGTGAGTAACTATTTTGACTGAAGTATTAACTACAACTAGCTGGTGTTTAACGTACATCAAGGAAACATTGTTTATATTCCTCATACATTGAGTATTCCAACTTAAAGAGACATTGCCTCAAACTTATTGCTGCATAATCTAAAAGAACTATTATATCAATACATCGTTGCAGCACTCCTATTCCAGTTATTATCTTGAAAATTTCTTTACTTTGAACTTACAGGAATAACTAAACTCTCCTGTAACCAAATAACAAGATCCTCTTTAAAGGGACATAGACCAACTATTTAAAACCTTATTCATTATCAACAGTAGAACTGCAGTTGTGATCCTAATACATAAAATACCTTCTCTAAGGGATATAGCTGATTTCAATTGCTGCATTACACGGGGTCTGCTGAGGCTCCTTGTGAGAGGCCTTTTGGCCTTGGAACCAAAGTCTCTCCATTTCCCATGGGTTTGGATGACCTATGGGTGTCGGGGGTACCAGATGGATGACGATTTTCGTTTTCACTCTTTCTGGATGTCTCTTTTTGTGGCCTAGTCGCGGTACCTCTCATAGGTTGCCAGGGCTACTTGTTGCCCTTCTTGGGTGGTGGGGTCATCTGTGTCTTCCTTCTACTTCCCTTTTTAGTATGTTGCTCGCTCTCTAGGGAGCGCAGGGGTTAGGGTTACTCCCTGTTGTTTTTCCCCCGGCATCTCCTGGTCGACTGGTTTGCCAAGAGTTGTGAGGCTTCCACCGTTTTTCCTGTGAGGTACAGGATTTTTCAGGTCACTGATCTTTTAGGGGTCTTGGTGATATTATCACTTCTCATCCTAAGGGCTTGTAGGCTGGTAAGGTAGCTCAGTTGGTAACATACCCTGACTTCAATAAAGCCTGTTTTTAAAGACCCAAGGTCACAGGTCCAAATCCGAGCAGGGCTGACTCAGCCCTTCATCCTTCAAATGGGGCCTGTTCCGTGTAATCCCGTGACCTTTAGCGGGGGGTGGTCCCCTTCGACTCTAAGAGATCTACCCTTTTGGGTTTACAAGCAGAATGTCTTGGTTTTGGATGCTCCCCCGTGTGCTTGGTGCCCTTTTCTTAGGCCTGTTAAGATGTATTTCTAGGCTCTTTCGTTTGAATCTATTTCAAGTGTCCAATGTCCAGGGACATTGGGATGTGGGATGCACTGCCCAGGGTGCACTTCTCCGTATGAGGTAACTTGACTGTTCCTCAGGGGGGTTTGACCTTCGACCGGTCTCGAGCTCTGGGGGTCTAGTTTATGACCATGTCTCTTGTCTGAGAGTTCGGAGTCCGGATCTGGATCGGTCCTGGACTGTTCGGCTTCAAACCTTTTAGGTTTGAAACATCTGCTTGTCCCTTCGGGTATCTACCTGAGGGTTAGCTTGCTGTCTTCCGGTGGGATCTGACAGTGCTCATCAGGGGCAGTTATTGCACCTTGATGTGGGCTCATGGTTGTCTGTTTCCACTGAGCTGTCGGTATGACTGAATGGTCTCTTATTACTTGGTTACAACTTTCTTTCATCTCTTCTCCATGCCTAAGGCTGATTAAGCGGTTCCTTTGCGTCTTTCCTTCCTCTGGGTTAGGTTTCTGATTACAGTTTCCATTGAGGCCCCAAGGTCCTTCTTTTCTCGTTTCCGAGGGGTTTTGTCCTTCTTGAGTGCAAGAGGTCCTGGGGCTGGATTCTGGTACTGGGACGCTGTAGTTTAGTCTACCTCCTGGTTTGGGAGTGGCCAATCTTAAGAGGGAGCTGTGTAGGGGTTCTGGAACCCGAGCATGTAGTATTTCTGTCATGGCTTGTGGTAGCAAGCAAGATTTAAATAATGGTCAGAGTTGTTCCCCCCCCCATGGGGTCGTTCCCTTTTAGGCCCTCCTTTTCGTCTGAGGTGTGGTTCAAATAATTTTTTATTCTTTGTTTTCGGACATTGCCAATCCTTTTGGACTGGGTCCGTTTCCTCAGGAGTGGGGGTCGGGGATCTGACTGCTCTGCTGAGTATTGACCGTGTACTTCCATTTGATGCATGTCTAGGTAGCTTAAGGGATCTCTACCCTGCCTAGTAGCTGATGGCTTGGAGTTTGAGTCCTGCTGTGGTAGCTTTCTAATCTGGTCTCCTGCTTTCGGTGGGGGGTTCACGGTGTTTCATCCCTCCACTGATTTCATATGCTGCTGGTGTTGGATGTTCTAAGGCGAGAGTTGCCATTGATATTTTTCGACATTCTCTGTGGATTGATCTCCCACGATGGCTTAGGGTCAGCCTTGAGGCTGGAGCTCAGAGATGGCTGTGTGTTTTCACAAGAGAGCTAATTAGTCTGTTTCTATCCTTGTCTAAAGGCTCCGAATTTCTTTAGCTTCATATGGGTTTCTTCCTATGTTGTCTACGTTTAGCGGTTTGTCTACTAAACTGTGGTACAGTGAGGAGCCTGTGGCTTCCTTGAATTACCATAAGTCGTATGGTGTTGTGTCAGGGGGCTGAGGATAGACCTTGGTTCTTTCTCGTGATCGCCTTTTCATAGGTGTGGAGTTGATCCCTGGTCCTTGTCATTCTAGGGAGTCATCCCTGGGAGGTTCTCTTTAGCAACCTTGCGTTGCTTCAGTCATTTTGAGATTTTTTACCATAGTTGCTGGTCCTTTGGGTACCTTATGGGTCCTCTGTTTTTTCCCCTTCGAGGGTAGGTGTAGGTTCTCTTCCTTCGGGTCGGGGATTAGTTCTGTGTGATCAGAATGCTTGCGCACCTTGGTTCCTCTGGGTTTTTTTTGTGCTCAATGGATACTATAGATTCTGAGTAGTCTCTAGGATGGCCTTTCAGGTGTTTAACTGATGGGCAGTTACTTGGTCTTTTCAGGTTTAAACCCCTTGTGTCTAAGTGTTACAGTTTTTTTTTATCGGGTGTTGGGTAATTTCAGGCTTTGGTGCCCTTCGAAGGGGCCGCCTTCTGCACCCGCCCTTTGTTTGCATTCAGTGTCCTCTATAGCTTTGGTATTTTTTTCCCAAAAGTAATGAATGCAGCTGTGGACTCTTCCCGTTTAAGAAGAAAAACTTAAATTATGCTTGCCTAATAATTTTTTTTTCTTCTGACAGGACGAGTCCACAGCTCCCCGCTCGTGTTTTTTCTATGAGGCGACCGTATTTTAGTTTTTATTCTTCTGGCACCTTTTTCACCCTGATATTTCTCCTACTGTTCCTTGTTCCCTTGGCAGAATGACTGGGGGATGAGGGAAGTGGGGGAGGTTTTTTAAGCCTTTGGCTGGGGTGTCTTTGCCTCCTCCTGGTGGCCAGGTTCTGAATTCCCAAAAGTAATGAATGCAGCTGTGGACTCTTCCCGTCAGAAGAAAAGAAAATTATCAGGTAAGCATAATTTAATTTTTTTTGGCAAAGTGATTAAAATGTGTGCATACTTTAAAACTGATTGTAGTCAAACTTGAAAGTGTTGTTAAAGTTAGTAACACACACCACACACCGCACATACTCTTATAACACGCACACACTGCCATACAACACACACACACCACACACACTCTCATACAACACACACACACACCGCCCACACTCTCATACAGCACACACTCTCATACAACACACACACACCGCACACACTGTCATACAACACACACACCGCACACACTGTCATACAACACACACACACACACACTGTCATACAACACACACACACACCACACTGTCATACAACACACACACACCGCACACACTCTCATACAACACACACACACACCGCACACACTGTCATACAACACACACACCGCACACACTGTCATACAACACACACACACACTGTCATACAACACACACACACACCACACTGTCATACAACACACACACACCGCACACACTCTCATACAACACACACACACCGCACACACTCTCATACAACACACACACACACAGCACACACACTCATACAACACACACACACACAGCACACACACTCATACAACACACACACATACCGCACACACTCTCATACAACACACACACATACCGCACACACTCTCATACAACACACACACACCGCACACACTCTCATACAACACACACACATACCGCACACACTCTCATACAACACACACACATACTGCACACACTCTCATACAACACACACACACATACTGCACACACACACACCGCACACACTCTCATACAACACACACACACACCGCACACACACTCATACAACACACACACACACACACACCGCACACACACACACACACCGCACACACTCTCATACAATACACACACACCGCACACTCTCATACAACACACACACACTGCACACACTCTCATACAACACACACACACACACCGCACACACTCTCATACAACACACACACTGCACGCACTCTCATAAACACACACACACACACACTGCACGCACTCTCATAAACACACACACACACACCGCACGCACTCTCATACAACACACACACACCGCACGCACTCTCATACAACACACATACAACACACACTCTCATACAACACACACACTGCACACACTCTCATACAACACACACACACACCACACACACTCTCATACAACACACACCGCACACACTCTCATACAACACACACACACCGCACACACTCTCATACAACACACACACACCGCACACACTCTCATACAACACACACACACCGCACACACTCTCATACAACACACACACACCGCACACACTCCATACAACACACACACACACACTCTCATACAACACACACACACACCGCACACACTCTCATACAACACACACTCTCATACAACACACACACCGCACACACTCTCATACAACACACACACACCACAAACACACTCTCATACAACACACACACACACCGCACACACTCTCATACAACACACACACATACCGCACACACTCTCATACAACACACACACACCGCACACACTCTCATACAACACACACACACACCGCACACACTCTCATACAACACACACATACACACACACCGCACACACTCTCATACAACACACACACACCGCACACACTCTCATACAACACACACACACCGCACACACTCTCATACAACGCACACACTCTCATACAACACACACACACCGCACGCACTCTCATACAACACACACACACTGCACGCACTCTCATACAACACACACACACTGCACGCACTCTCATACAACACACACACACTGCACGCACTCTCATACAACACACACACACCGCACACACTCTCATACGACACACACACACCGCACACACTCTCATACGACACACACACACCGCACACACTCTCATACGACACACATACACCGCACACACTCTCATACGACACACACACACCACACACACTCTCATACAACACACACACACACCGCACACACTCTCATACAACACATACAACACACACTCTCATACAACACACACCGCACACACTCTCATACAACACACACACACACACTCTCATACAACACACACTCTCATACAACACACACACCACACACACTCTCATACAACACACACACACACACCGCACACACTCTCATACAACACACACACACACCGCATACACTCTCATACAACACACACACACACACCGCACACACTCTCATACCGCACACACACACACCGCACACACACACACACCGCACACACTCTCATACAACACACACACCGCACACACTCTCATACAACACGCACACACTCTCATACAGTACACACACACCGCACACACTCTCATACAACACACACACAAATAGCGATCCAGTAAACATGGTGTTGCGACCCAGTAATGGGTCCCGACCTGTGGTTTGAAGAACCTTGCTTTATCTGAATCAGGAAAGATAAAATATTGATTTTATGTCCCTTTAACTTATAACAACTGCAGATAAATGCATTTTATACTAACTTTATGACTATGGCTAGCCTACTAGTCTGCTGACTAAAGCCCAGATTGACTCCTACAAATAAGGCAAATAGTGGGTGGAGTTTAACCATTGAAAAATAACTGCAGAAAAAAGAATGCTAATTTGTCTTAAAACTGTTATTATAAGGCAACACAACAGAAATGTATTTTAATTACAAGGTGTTAACTGTCCCTTTAAGTTTAATTTTTTATTTTAAATCATTGATTTTGAAGCACCCTGGTGACAACTATCACTCCTCAGTTATTTGTCTTCCTCACTTAATTGTTGACTAGAGCATAAAGTATGAGGAGAATTTGTATGTAAATAAAGTGAAAGGTAGTTACTTTTGAATTAGTGCTTCATTTGTTTTAGACACTGAATGTCTGGTTTGCAATATCTGGTTTCCGTCTCTGAAAACCCCATATGTTTTTTGAATATCAAAGTTAAAATTATCTTAATATAATTGCTGCAATTCTCTTTAAGTGAATGCTGCTAGACAATAGGAAAGTCCCAGTCAAAACGACCAGTGCAGTTAAGTACCATTTTGGTTTTTCTAAGACATCTTTATGTTTTGTGATATAGTTTTATCCAAATACTTTGAGCTCCCAATATTTTAAGGGACAGTATACACCGATTTTCATATAACTGCATGTAATAGACACTACTATTAAGAAGAATATGACCAGTAAAGCAAATTAGGGTAGGAGTTGGTAAGGATGATAGTGTCGGGCAAAAAAAGACAAATGGAGTAGCTCTCTGCAGTTCTACTCAAAATACAGGTATAATCATATAAAACAGATCTTTTGCGCTTAAACAGCTAGACACTTTCACACTGGAGTAATGCTGACTAACTATGATAAGTGGTGTGTTTAAAAACGTATAATAAAGTTACACTCTCTTCACTTCCAGGCAATAATGAAAAAACTCTCTTCACTTAATACAAAACAAGAGGTTTTACTTAATTAGTACGATCAATTCCAATTACACATTAAAAATTAAACATAAAAAATTCAACCTTAAAAACCACCGGTGGTGTGGGATTATACCAATTTTAAAACTTGTAAAATATCTTAGTACAATGATTAGCAATATAATATATAAAGTGCAATTATGCACCTAAATAAAGGGCATCTAATAAATGTGCAAGTAAGACAAAACGTGTCTCCACTATCTGTTTTTAACAAACAAGACGTATATAGAGCAGATAAAAAACACTCCTATTAGGAGAGAACAGTAAATGTCTTCTTAAGTGTTTCTTTTGAGGCTCCGTTATATATCTTTTTAGATGAGTTTAACTCAAAATTTGGTAATGTTCCAAGTGAACAGGCTCCAGTCTGATCAGAGTGTGACAGAAAAATCTGTAGTACAATTCGATATCAGAGTATCTTCATGTGTACACCTTCCCTCTGTTCTTCACAGATTACTTACCTCTTTTCCACTTTGGGTGTTCGTTGTGCTGTGGTATAAATCTGTATTTGACAGACCACTTACCCACCTTCCTGTGTGATCTAGGTATTTAGTGAGAGCTGTCTTCTCCAGAGCGGTGCAGTGACTCAAGTTGGCGTTCTCCTCGTGTCTTTCGTCGACTTCTTCTGGGTTCGTGACGTCACTTTTTCACGTGATCTCCTTACAGCAAATGGTGGTGCTTAGATTCATCAAGCAAACAGAGTGCTCTGTGTGTTAGATTTTCGGACCTTTGAGTAGCATCTAAACGTTTCAGCCTCAGCCTTTATCAAGATACTTCTTGTGTGGTCCTCTACTTCTTTTATAGGTGTTTTTTCATGAGTGGCTTTTTTTCAAGTGCAAAAGATTCCCGTTCTCAGACAGCAGCAATCTGAGAACGGGAATCTTTTGCGAGAATAAGCAGGAGTCTGTAGACTTGGGTCTACATCTGATATTTTGGGGCTTGGTTAGAAGTTAGAAAATAAGCACAATGTTTGTTAAAAAAAAAAAAGAGAGAGAAATTATCCAGATTATTAAAACCAGCACCAACTAATACTGCCCCTGTGGTCTATATTAAAAAATAAATAAATAAAAAATGCCCATATCTAATATATACAAGAACACACACTCCATTGCACAGCTTTCACTTTTTAAAAATACTTTGTTTCTTTCATATAGGTGGTGAGCGTCCACAAACTGTTTCGTATGGGATATACATTCCTACCAGGAGCAGGCAAAATTTCCCAAACTCCAAAAGCCTATAAAACCCATCCCCCCTCACTCATACATTAGGTTTTACTTTGCCTCTGTTGGAGGTGGTTGAAGCATGATTATGTGCTTGATTTCTCCAGTGAAAGGCACTTTAGAGCATATTAAAGCCCAGTTCCCCTCACAGTACAGTGCTTGTGAGAGGAATGTGATTGCAGTACTACCTCATCATACAATTTTTTCGCCTCATGTGAAATCCTTCATAGGCTCTCTGTAAATTCGGTTTCAAGGACTCGTCTTCTGCCTCCCTTTACAGATCAACATTATACTCCTATTCCGTTACCTCTGCTGATACGTTTCAGTACTGGTTTGGCCGTCTGCTAAGTGGATGAGTGTCTATGGGTAAGTATATTTTGCAATTTTAAATAGACACTCACAGCTATGTTTCTGGGCACTTTTGAAGGTTTAAAAAGTATCTATATGTGTATATATGGCCTTGGGACAGGTAAGTACTATTCCCCTTGCTTGTTTGCGTGAATTTCTTTTCACATTTGCGCGTCAAATCTGACGCATAATATGCTCGTCGGATTAGCCTGCCATATTACACGCAGGAAGCATATGTCAATATTGACGCAGAGCCTTCGAAACCAACACTTTACATGCTTGTCAGGTTTGCACGCCATAGCACACGCACTTACAATAAATCAGAAATACGTGTCACATTTGGTGCCAATTTTTCTAATACTGACAGCGTCATAGAATGCGCACGTCAGACTAACTAGTATGTGTCAGCAAATGCACACACGGCGAACACTAGCATGCTCATTTTTCATATAAATAGTGTCTGCAAAGTGCACAAACAGTCAGTTACTGCTTCCCTAGGTTGTATTTGCTTAGTGCTTTAACGTCCAAGCAACACTATATAAAGGGGGCAAACTTTTAATGTCCTCATACAGCCTGCCTTAAGGGGTTGTAATAGTAATTATTGCACTCAATTTACTAAAACCTTTGCCATAATAGAGCAGAAACTGAGTCTACAGCTTCTTCAGCTCATTTATGTGACTCATGTTTAGATCTTTTATTCCTCTAAAAATGAGGCTCCCTCATCTGACGTAGAACCTGATCATTCCTCCATTTTATTTAAAATTTAACATATTTGTTCTCTTTTGAAGGAAGTCTTGGTTACTTTAGGGGTTCAGAAATGTAAACCATTTGATGATAAACCCTGTAATTGTTTAAATTCAGTATATAAAACTTGTTAATCTCCCTGAGATTTTCCCTGTACCTGATGCTGTCTCTGACATGATTGCTATGAAATGGTCTAAACCAGGTGGCTCTTTTAATCCTTCTACAAGATTTAAGAAACTATATCCTTTCTCTGCTGCTACTTAGAGTTAAGGAAAACGGTTCCCAAAGTTGATGGGGCCATTTCCATTCTGGCTAAATGCACTACTATTCCTCTAGAAGACAGTACTTCTTTTAAAGACCCTTTAGACTGAAAACTTGAATCTTATCTAAGAAGGGCATTTTTACATACTGGCTATATACTTAGACCAGCTATATCTATTGCTGACGTGGCTGCTGTTTCTACTTACTAGTTATCAAGTCTTACACAGCAGTTGTCCACTGACCCTGAATATTCTAATCTATTGAATTTAATTCAGAATGCAAACAATTTTATTTGTGATGCAGTATTTGATATTATGAAAATTAACATCAAAAGCATATCTCTAGCTATACTTACCAGAAGAGCTCAATGGCTTTAATCCTGGAATGATTACTATCGCTCTCTTTCCAAGGAAATAAATTGTTTGGTTCTCAACTGGATTCTGTTATTTCTACAATTACTGGAGGTAAAAGAGCTTTTTTCCCTCAAGACAAAAAGTCCAAAGGAAAATTCAGAGCAATGGTAATCAGTCGTTTTAATTCCTTTCAATAAAATAGAGAACAGAAAACAGATTCCTCCTTAAAGTGAAGGTAAACTTACCTTCATGTTGATCTAGTATTACCTTCTTTGATCAAAATCAATAGGAGTTTAATTCATAAATTTTTATAAATCTTATTATAAACAAAGTTATAGGCTTTATTAATTGATTTCTGACGCTTTACAAATTCAACCCATTTTTTTTAGTTTTGATCACGTTTTCACCTTGTCCAACTGAAAATCTTGCTATTAGGCGTCCGCCACCCCACGTCATCTGCCTCCTTGATGATATGCGCATGCGTTATCCTTTTTTTTTTTTACAGTCCGGATTTTCAATTGGACAAGGTAAAAACGTCATTGAGCCTCTAAAAAAACCCACAAAAAAACGGGTCGGATTTGTAAAGCGTCAGCAATCACTGTATAAAGCCGATAACTTTCTTTACAATAAGATTGATAAAAGGTGATGAATTAAACTCCTATTGATTTGGAACAAAGAAGATAATACTAGATCGACATGAAGGTAAGTTTACCTTCACTTTAAACCCTCTTGCTCATTCTGGAGACCCACTTCAAATTGAAACAAATCCAAACAGGATAAGAAATCTAATCCAGTCTCTAAGACAACGTGAAAGTACGGCCCCAACCCAGTATTTCTGGTAGGGGGCAGTTTTAACCTTTTTTAGAAAGCTTGGTTACAATCTGTCAAAAATCCCTGGATTCAAAACATAATTTCTCGGGGATATCGAATTGGATTCAAAATAAGACCTCCTACAGGAAGGTTTTTTTCTAACCCATATTCCAAAATATCCAATAAAAGCTCAAGCTTTTCATTAATCTGTCTCAGATCTGGAAGTTATGGGAGTAATTGTCCAGGTCATTTGCAGGAACAGGGGATGGGATTTTATTAAAATGTCTTCATTTTACCAAAGAAGGAACACTCTTTCAGACCAATTCTGGATCTGAAAAACAAATTTTGTAACACTACCAACTTTCAAAATAGAAATTATCAGTACTTTTCTGCCTTTTATTCAACAAGGTAACTTAATATCCACAATAGATTTCCAGGATGCTTACCTTCACATCCCAATTCACCCAGAACATTACCAATTTTGGAGGTTTTCTTTTCTAGAAAAGCATTATGAGTTTGTTGCTCTTCCATTTTGTCTTGCTACAGCTCCAAGAATATTTTCCAAGGTTTTAAACGCCCTTTTGTCTGTAATCAGAACTCAGGGTATTGCAGTATTTACTTACCTGGACGATATCTTGGTATTGGCTAAATCTTTTCATTTAGCAGAATTTCACACAAAACAACTATTGTTGTTTCTTCAAAAACATGGTTGGAGGATCAATTTACTAAAGAGTTCCCTGATTCCTCAAACAAATGTCGCCCTTTTTAGGTTCCCAGATAGATTGTGTCCATGACTCCTTTCCCTGACACAAAAGATACAAATAAAATAGATATTGGCTTATTTTAACCTTCAGTCTCTCTCATTCCCTTCAGTGGCTCTTTGTATGGAAGTAGTAGGCCTCATGATTGCAACTTCGGATGCAATTCCATTCGCAAAATAAAAATAGAACAGTCATTCGTAATCCTAATAGCCCCAACATGGCCACACACGATTTGGTATGTGGACCTGGTCCGAATGGCCAGTTGCCCGACATGGCCTCTTCCTCTAAAGCCAAACCTTCTGTCTCAAGGTCCCTTCTTTCATCTAAAGTCTCTACACTTGATGGCATAGAAATTGAATGCTTAGTTCTCAGTCATAGAGGATTCTCTGACTTAGGCTTGCAAGCCTGTTTCTAGGATAATTTATCACAAAGTGTGGAAAACTTAAATTTTATGGTGTATCAACCATGATTATTCCTAGCATTTTTTTAGAATTTCTAGAATTCTTCAGTTTTTGCAGAATGGTTTAGATAAAGATTTATCTGCCAGTTCTTTAAAGGACAAACCCCTGCTCTTTCTATATTATTTAATAGGAAGATTGCTAAGCTTCCTGATATTCATTGTTGCCACATCTTGGGCTTTCAAGAATGAGGCCTTAGTTGATCAAATTTGCAAATGTTTTCTTCTCTGTATACCTTTACTAAATTCTACCGATGTGATGCTTTGTCAGAAGCAGCCATTGGTAGAAAGGTCCTTCAGGCAGTTGTCTGTCTGATAATTGTATGTATGTGTATGTATGTATGTATGTATGTGTGTATATATATATATATATATATATATATATATATATATATATATATATATATATATATATATATATATATATATATATATATATATATATAATATATAGAAAAACAACAAGCTTGCACTCCCTGGTCTTTTTTGTGAAATATTTTTTACTTGAAAAACTGTGACGTTTCAAGGACAAAGTATCCCCTTCTTCAGAGCTTCAGGTCTTAAAAGACATTAATTTTGGGTTATGGATTTAATTTCTCAGCAATAAAAACTGTTTTTATTTTAATCCCTCCCTTTCTTATTCGTGGATTTTCACAACTTGGGTATTATATCTCATACGTAACAAGTCATGGACTCTCGCCACCTATATGACAGAAAACATAATTTATATCTTACCTGATAAATGGGGTTAATTTTTGTTTAATCACTTCTTTTTTTTTTTTTCCTGCTTCTAATTTTGGCTTTTACTCCTAAATATTTTTGGTGTTTACTGTCCCTTTATACATCATATAGTACCCTGATAGCACTCAAAACATTTTTTGCTCTTTGGTAAGCAGCTACATGTCCATTTGGAGAATACAGAAACTTCTTGATTTTCAGACTTTTTCCGTTTTCTGTAAGTATCATCCTCTCTGCCTTTTATTTCTATATGATGACAGTTTGGAGCTTTGCCCCAGACCCCCATCTTTTTTAATAGGTGAATAGTATTGCTTCTTTCTCCAACATTGGTGTGTCCGGTCCACGGCGTCATCCTTACTTGTGGGATATTCTCTTCCCCAACAGGAAATGGCAAAGAGTCCCAGCAAAGCTGACCATATAGTCCCTCCTAGGCTCCGCCCACCCCAGTCATTCTCTTTGCCGTTGCACAGGCAACATCTCCACGGAGATGGTTAAGAGTTTTTTGGTGTTTAAATGTAGTTTTTATTCTTCTATCAAGTGTTTGTTATTTTAAAATAGTGCTGGTATGTACTATTTACTCTGAAACAGAAAAGGATGAAGATTTCTGTTTGTGAGAGGAAGATGATTTTAGCAGACAGTAACTAAAATCGATTGCTGTTTCCACATAGGACTGTTGAGATGAAGTAACTTCAGTTGGGGGAAACAGTTAGCAGACTTTTCTGCTTAAGGTATGACTAGCCATATTTCTAACAAGACCATGTAATGCTGGAAGGCTGTCATTTCCCCTCATGCGGACCGGTAAGCCATTTTCTTAGGCAAACAAACAGAATAAAGGGCTTATTATGGGCTAAAACACTGGTAGACATTTTTATGGGCTAAATCGATTGCTTTATTTGGGCATTTTATTCAGATTTAGGCTGACAATTTGCATTTATAAACTTGGGGAACGTTTATTAAACGGCAGGCACTATGTTAGACACCTTTTCCAGTCAGGGGGCCTTCCTAGTTATAGACTAAGCCTCATTTTCGCGCCATTACTGCGCAGTTGTTTTTTGAGAGCAGGGCATGCAGATGCATGTGTGAGGATCTAAAAATTGCTGGAAAAGCTTCTAGAAGGCGTCAATTGGTATCGTATTCCCCTTTGGGCTTGGTTGGGTCTCAGCAAAGACTATAGCTGGGACTGTATAGGGGTTAAATTTATAAACGGCTCCGGTTCCGTTATTTTAAGGGTTAAAGCTCTGAAATTTGGTGTGCAATACTATTAATGCTTTAAGACACTGTGGTTAAATTTTGGTAATTTTTGAACAATTCCTTCATACTTTTTCACATATTCAGTAATAAAGTGTTTTCTGTTTAAAATTTAAAGAGACAGTAACGGTTTTGTTTTAAAACGGTTTTTGTGTTTATTGACAAGTTTAAGCCTGTTTAACATGTCTGTGCCTTCAGATAAGCTATGTTCTATATGTATGAAAGCCAATGTGTCTCCCCATTTAAATTTATGTGATAATTGTGCCATAGCGTCCAAACAAAGTAAGGACAGTACTGCCACAGATAATGAAATTGCCCAAGATGATTCCTCAGATGAGGGGAGTAAACATGATACTACATCATCTCCTACTGTGTCTAAACCAGTTTTGCCCACGCAGGAGGCCCCTAGTACATGTAGTGCGCCAATGCTTATTACCATGCAACAATTAACGGCTGTAATGGATAACTCCATAGCAAATATTTTATCCAAAATGCCTACTTATCAGAGAAAGCGCGATTGCTCTGTTTTAAACACTGAAGAGCAAGAGGGCGCTGATGATAATTGTTCTGTCATACCCTCACACCAATCTTAAGGGGCCATGAGGGAGGTTTTGTCAGATGGAGAAATCTCAGATTCAGGAAAAATTTCTCATCAAGCTGAACCTGATGTTGTGACATTTAAATTTAAATTAGAACATCTCCGCGCACTGCTTAAGGAGGTGTTATCTACTCTGGATGATTGTGACAACTTGGTAATTCCAGAAAAATTATGCAAGATGGACAAGTTCCTAGAGGTTCCGGTGCACCCCGACGCTTTTCCTATACCCAAGCGGGTGGCGGACATAGTAAATAAGGAGTGGGAAAAGCCCGGCATACCTTTTGTTCCCCCCCCTATATTTAAGAAATTATTTCCTATGATCGACCCCAGAAAGGACTTATGGCAGACAGTCCCTAAGGTCGAGGGGGCAGTTTCTACTCTAAACAAGCGCACTACTATTCATATCGAGGATAATTGTGCTTTCAAAGATCCTATGGATAAAAAATTGGAGGGTTTGCTTAAAAAGATTTTTGAACAGCAAGGTTACCTTCTGCAGCCCATTTCGTGCATTGTTCCTGTCACTACAGCAGCGTGGTTCTGGTTCGAGGAACTAGAAAAGTCGCTCAGTAGAGAGACTCCATATGAGGAGGTTATGGACAGAGTTCACGCACTTAAATTGGCTAACTCTTTTATTTTAGATGCCGCTTTACAATTAGCTAGATTAGCGGCGAAAAATTCAGGGTTTGCTATCGTGGCGCGCAGAGCGCTTTGGCTAAAGTTTTGGTCAGCGGATGTGTCATCCAAGACAAAATTGCTTAACATCCCTTTCAAAGGTAAAACTCTATTTGGACCAGAATTGAAAGAGATTATTTCAGACATCACTGGGGGAAAGGGCCACGCCCTTCCACAAGATAGGTCTTTTAAGGCTAAAAATAAGACTAATTTTCGTCCCTTTCGCAATTTCAGGAACGGACCGGCCTCTAATTCTGCATCCTCTAAGCAAGAGGGTAATGCCTCACAACCCAAACCAGCCTGGAAACCGATGCAAGGCTGGAACAAGGGTAAGCAGGCCAAGAAGCCTGCCACTGCTAACAAAACAGCATGAAGGAGTAGCCACCGATCCGGGACCGGATCTAGTGGGGGGCAGACTCTCTCTCTTTGCTCAGGCTTGGGCAAGAGATGTTCAGGATCCCTGGGCGCTAGAAATAGTTTCTCAAGGTTATCTCCTGGAATTCAAGGAACTACCCCCAAGGGTAAGGTTCCACATGTCTCACTTATCCTCAAACCAAATAAAGAGACAGGCATTCTTACATTGTGTAGAAGACCTGTTAAAGATGGGAGTGATACACCCAGTTCCAATAAAGGAACAAGGAATGGGATTTTATTCCAATCTGTTCTTAGTTCCCAAAAAAGAGGGAACTTTCAGACCAATTTTGGATTTGAAGATCCTAAACAAATTTCTCAGGGTACCATCGTTCAAGATGGAAACCATTCGAACGATTCTACCCACTATCCAGGAAAGTCAATTTATGACTACCGTGGATCTAAAGGATGCGTACCTACATATTCCTATCCACAAAGAACATCATCAGTTCCTAAGGTTCGCTTTTCTGGACAAGCATTACCAGTTTGTGGCCCTCCCATTCGGGTTAGCCACTGCTCCAAGGATTTTCACAAAGGTGCTAGGGTCCCTTCTAGCGGTTCTAAGACCGAGGGGCATTGCAGTAGTACCTTACTTGGACGACATTCTAATACAAGCGTCGTCCCTGTCAAAAGCAAAGGCTCATACGGACATCGTTCTAGCCTTTCTCAGATCACACGGATGGAAGGTGAACATAGAAAAAAGTTCTCTGTCTCTGTCGACAAGAGTTCCTTTCTTGGGAACAATAATAGATTCCTTAGAAATGAGGATTTTTCTGACAGAGGTCAGAAAATCAAAACTTCTAAGCTCTTGTCAAGTGCTTCATTCTGTTCCTCGTCCTTCCATAGCGCAGTGCATGGAAGTAGTAGGGTTGATGGTTGCAACAATGGACATAGTTCCTTTTGCACAAATTCATCTAAGACCATTACAACTGTGCATGCTCAAACAGTGGAATGGGGATTATACAGACTTGTCTCCAATGATTCAAGTAGATCAAAAGACCAGAGATTCACTCCGTTGGTGGCTGACCCTGGACCATCTGTCCCAGGGAATGAGCTTCTGCAGACCAGAGTGGGTCATTGTCACGACCGACGCCAGCCTAGTGGGCTGGGGCGCGGTCTGGGAATCCCTGAAAGCTCAGGGTCTATGGTCTCGGGAAGAGTCTCTTCTCCCGATAAACATTCTGGAACTGAGAGCGATATTCAATGCTCTCAGAGCTTGGCCTCAACTAGCAAAGGCCAAATTCATAAGGTTCCAATCAGACAACATGACGACCGTTGCATATATCAATCATCAGGGGGGAACAAGGAGTTCCCTGGCGATGAAAGAAGTGACCAAAATAATTCAATGGGTGGAGGATCACTCCTGCCACTTGTCTGCGATCCACATCCCAGGAGTGGAAAACTGGGAGGCGGATTTTCTGAGTCGTCAGACATTCCATCCGGGGGAGTGGGAACTCCATCCGGAGATCTTTGCCCAAATAACTCAATTATGGGGCATTCCAGACATGGATCTGATGGCGTCTCGTCAGAACTTCAAGGTTCCTTGCTACGGGTCCAGATCCAGGGATCCCAAGGCGACTCTAGTAGATGCACTAGTAGCACCTTGGACCTTCAACCTAGCTTATGTATTTCCACCGTTTCCTCTCATTGCCAGGCTGGTAGCCAGGATCAATCAGGAGAGGGCCTCGGTGATCTTGATAGCTCCTGCGTGGCCACGCAGGACTTGGTATGCAGACCTGGTGAATATGTCATCGGCTCCACCATGGAAGCTACCTTTGAGACAGGACCTTTTTGTTCAGGGTCCATTCGAACATCCAAATCTGGTCTCCCTCCAGCTGACGGCTTGGAGATTGAACGCTTGATTCTATCGAAGCGTAGGTTTTCAGATTCTGTGATAGATACTCTGGTTCAGGCCAGAAAACCGGTAACTAGAAAAATTTACCATATAATATGGAAAAAATATAAGATAAAAATTCCTAAGATTCTCTCCTTTCTACAAGAAGGTTTGGAGAAAGGATTATCTGCAAGTTCTCTAAAGGGACAGATCTCTGCTTTATCTGTCTTACTACACAAAAGACTGGCAGCTGTGCCAGATGTTCAAGCATTTGTTCAGGCTCTGGTTAGGATCAAGCCTGTTTACAGACCTTTGACTCCTCCCTGGAGTCTAAATCTAGTTCTTTCAGTTCTTCAAGGGGTTCCGTTTCAACCTTTACATTCCATAGATATTAAGTTACTATCTTGGAAAGTTTTGTTTTTGGTTGCAATTTCTTCTGCTAGAAGAGTTTCAGAGTTATCTGCTCTGCAGTGTTCTCCGCCCTATCTGGTGTTCCATGCAGATAGGGTGGTTTTGCGTACTAAGCCTGGTTTTCTTCCTAAGGTTGTTTCTAACAAAAATATTAACCAGGAGATAGTTGTACCTTCTTTGTGTCCGAATCCAGTTTCAAAGAAGGAACGTTTGTTACACAATTTGGACGTAGTCCGTGCTCTAAAATTCTATTTAGAGGCTACAAAAGATTTCAGACAAACATCTTCCTTGTTTGTTGTTTATTCTGGTAAAAGGAGAGGTCAAAAAGCGACTTCTACCTCTCTTTCCTTTTGGCTTAAAAGCATCATCCGATTGGCTTATGAGACTGCCGGACGGCAGCCTCCTGAAAGAATCACAGCTCACTCCACTAGGGCTGTGGCTTCCACATGGGCCTTCAAGAACGAGGCTTCTGTTGACCAGATATGTAAGGCAGCGACTTGGTCTTCACTGCACACTTTTGCCAAATTTTACAAATTTGATACTTTTGCTTCTTCGGAGGCTATTTTTGGGAGAAAGGTTTTGCAAGCTGTGGTGCCTTCCGTTTAGGTAACCTGATTTGCTCCCTCCCTTCATCCGTGTCCTAAAGCTTTGGTATTGGTTCCCACAAGTAAGGATGACGCCGTGGACCGGACACACCAATGTTGGAGAAAACAGAATTTATGCTTACCTGATAAATTACTTTCTCCAACGGTGTGTCCGGTCCACGGCCCGCCCTGGTTTTTTAATCAGGTCTGATTAATTATTTTCTCTAACTACAGTCACCACAGTACCATATGGTTTCTCCTATATATATTTCCTCCTGTCTGTCGGTCGAATGACTGGGGTGGGCGGAGCCTAGGAGGGACTATATGGCCAGCTTTGCTGGGACTCTTTGCCATTTCCTGTTGGGGAAGAGAATATCCCACAAGTAAGGATGACGCCGTGGACCGGACACACCGTTGGAGAAAGTAATTTATCAGGTAAGCATAAATTCTGTTTTCTTCTATAGCACTGCATTGATCTAGACCAGTGATAGCCAACTTCCGAACACACAGGACTCACAAGCCAATATTCTAGAAGCCTTAAAGGGACACTCAAAAATAAAAAATAGCATGCAGTTTTAAGACGCCTTCCATTTTACTTCCATTATCAAATTTTGCACACTCTTTCCATCTTAATGGGAGGAGAGTCCATTACTTCATTCATTACTTCCCCATTACACCCCAGCCAAAGGCTTAAATACCTCCCCCACTCCCCTCATCCCACTGTCATTCTTTGCCTTTCGTCACACGAGGTTGGCAGAGAAGTGTCGGGAGATTCGGAGTAGTCTCTTATAGAGGGTAGTACTCTTCAAAATGGGACTGGAGTTTTAAGTAGTCCTGTTAGCCTCTCAGTGAGAGCATGGGTGAAAGACGCAGCTCTGTTCCACATGCTTTGACAATATTGCTATATCAAAAAAGAATAAAGTATTTAGTACGACTGAGCCGTCCACCTCTGGGGGTTCTCCACCCCCAACGTGCGTTCACTACAATCCTCTCCTATTACACAAGTAGTTCCCCAGAGCGCTACTAATCCTCCCGCGGGAGGGGCTCTTTGACCTCCAGACTTCGCCGATCAGTTACAGACGGCGGTTTTTGCGTCCATAAACTCGATGCCTCGTCCTACTAAGCGCAAGTCGAAGGTACGGCACTGCTATCCGTCTCAGGGGCCTTCGACTCCGCTAGATGTCTCGGACAGATTATCCACTGAGAAAGATTTTAATTTTTTTTTTTTTTTTTTATAAACTTTTTTATTGAGACAACTTAATGAACAACAGTATTGCTTGTGCATACAAAATTAAAGGAACATAGATATGTCATTGAGATATACATTTGGAATTTAAAGATTGAACACTCTTAAGCTAAGAAAGATAATGGTGGGTGAGAATGAGAGTAAGAGTAGATCTATGCATTATATGGGTCTTTTTTCTGATAAGGACGTGTTGTATATGTGGATTTTGATGTTGAGTCTGTAGTTTAAAGTGGTTTTGGTACTTAATTTCGTTAAGATCAGGGACGCTTAAATTTATGTAAGGCAGAAAAGAAAGGTAAGAAGAAAAAAAAAAGAAAAAAAAAAAGGGGGGGGGGAAACGGAAGGTATAAGGGAGTGGAGATTGATTAAAATGTCTGAGGGTTTGTGGACCAGTTAGGGAACCTCGTGAGCCATGGCAGCCAGATTTCATGATAAGTACTAGTGTTGTCAAGTACTCTATACGAGTATTGTTCCATTTGGCCGATGTAATGTGTACAAGCAATTACCTGGGAGAGGGTTGGCGGCCTCTCTTCTCTCCAAGCCCTAGCCAGGGTTAGTTTTGTGGCCATGAGGAGATATATCGTGAGAGCTTCCCCGGAGGGAGTGAGATTGGGCATCTGCATGTGTAAGAGGGTGACTTCCGGGGTGAATGGAGGGGTAAGACCGAGTGCCAGGAGAAGTGTAAACACTTTCTGCCACAATGTCTGGATTACTGGGCATGTCCACCATATGTGGAGTGGGGAGCCTAGCATCCTACACCCTCTCCAACACTCTGGGGGTTGTGTGTGATAGATCTTGTGCAGGACGGTTGGCACCAGGTGCCAGCGGACTAGGATCTTATAATGTAGTTCCCATAGTGTGGCACAATGGAGGATCTTTTTGGTAATTTTGATTCTGGCGTGCCAGTTCTCTATAGTGAAAGTGAGACCCATTTCTCTCTCCCAGGCCTGATGTTGTGAGATTTTGTGCGAGGGGATCGGATTAATGAGTATATTGTAATGAAGGGACAGGAGATGTCGGAGAGCATGAGCTCCCCGCCATGCTCTCTCCCAAACAGTTAATGGACGTAGTGTTTGTTTGGGGAAACCCCATGTACGTAAGCGGGTACTCAGGCGGAAACCCTCAAAATAGAGCTTGGGTGGGAGTCGAAATTTAATGCACATTGCTGGGTGTGAGAGCCAAGTGTCTTCCTCATAGAAGTCAGATACCTGTAATGTGTGCGCCTGTGGCCATAGGTCATGGTGGGAGTCTGGAAGGCAGTAGAGAGCGGCAGGGATTGTCATGGCGGGGGAGGGATGAGGGGATATGTCTGGATGATGTCTGATCTGATCCCAAAATTGCAGGGAGTGTCCAAAGATAGGGTGCAGGTTGTCAACGTCTCGTCTATGGTGGGGGGGGATCCAGATTATGTCCGAGAGGGTTATACCCGGAGGCAGTAGTGAAGATTCTAGAGAATACCAAGCTAGATTTCTCTCCGGATCATTCCAACGGAGGATGTGTGAGAGTCTTGCAGCATTGTAATATGAGATCACATTCGGAAGAGCAAGGCCTCCCTGTAAGGTCGGCTTTTCAAGTGTGCGACCTGATGTCCTGGGTCGGCGGTCTCTCCATACATATGAAGTGATTAGACTTTGGAATCTGTTAAGAAGTGCTCTCGGGATGTTGTAGGGGATAGACCTAAAAAGATAAGTAAGCTTAGGGAGGAAGGACATCTTTACCGCAGCAATGCGGCCCGTCCAAGAGATCTCCCGGAACTCCCACGAATCAAGAAGCTTCCCAAACTCCGGGAGTCTATCTGTGTAATTCTGGGATATGGTAGTCAGAGGGTCAGGGCTAAGATGGACTCCTAAGATCTTAAGCGAGGAAGATTTCCATTGAAAATGATAAGTGGCCTGTAGCGAGGAAAGAATTTGTGGGGAAATGTTTAAGGGGAGAGCCTCGGTTTTGGTTACATTGAGTTTATAGAAACATAGTGAACCGAACTTCTCAAGAATAGAAAAGACTGCAGGGAGAGAAGTGTCAGGTGAGGTGAGGAAAAGAGTGATGTCATCCGCATAGAGGGAGACTTTATGGACATGCGATCCTATGGCTAATCCTGTGGTCTGAGGGTCTATTCTAATAGATTGGGCTAGGGGTTCTATGGTGAGGGCAAACAATAATGGGGAGAGGGGACAGCCCTGTCTAGTACCATTTGTGATGGTGAATTTGGGGGACTGGAACCCTGCCCCACGAACAATGGCTGTTGGACGATCATAAAGGGTTTGGACAGCACCTATGAAAGAGGGAGGGAAGCCAAACACAGACATGGCCTCCCACAGAAACTCCCACCTGCCCTGTCAAACGCTTTTTCTGCGTCTAATGACAGGGCCAGGAAGGGGACCTTTCGACAATCTGCCAGATGAAGGACATCTAAGATTCGCCTGGTCGCATCAACGCCCTCTCTGTTCGGGATAAATCCAACCTGGTCTCTCGCTACAAGGGAGGGGATCACTTTGGCAGCCCTATTAGCAAGGAGCTTGGCATATATTTTTGTATCTGTGTTGATCAATGAGATCGGCCGATAGCTGCTGCAGAGATCAGGTGGTTTACCAGGTTTTAAGATGGTAACTATAACAGCTTCTAGGAATTCCGCCGCAAAAGGGGTTCCTGAGAATATCTCCTGGAAGAAATTAGTGAGGAGAGGAGCGATCTGAGGCAGGAAAGTTTTGTAAAACCTAGCTGTGAAGCCGTCTGGGCCAGGTGCTTTTCCTAATTTTAGATTGCGTATAATTTTTGAGATATCCTGTGTGGTAAACGGAGACACCAGAGGGGGGAAGTCTTCGGGTGATAATGAGGGGAGGTCAAGGGCTCTAAGGAACTGAGAAATATGCTGGACTGGACAGGTCGAAGATTCTGAAGCGGATTCAATGTTGTAAAGGTCGGAGTAGTATTGTTGAAAAGCATTGCCAATTTCGCGAGGGGCAGTGACCTGAGTCCCTAAAGGGGTTCGTATAGACATGATTCTGGCTTGAGCTGTGCGATTTTTAAGTTTGTTGGCTAGAAGTGTGGTAGCTTTGTTACCGAAATGGTAATGAATTCTTCTATACTTCTCTAACATGGATTGGGTTTTTTTGAGTTCAAGAGTTTGGATTTGTTTCGTTGTTTCTAAGATTTTGTCATTGATAGACGGAGAGTATGCGTGAGAAATGTCTGCTCTTAGATGACGAAGCTGGATATTGAGAGAGGACAAAGTGGCCTTGCTTTTTGCGCGCGCCTCCCATTCAAATTGAATAAGGTGGCCCCTCACCACTGCCTTCAGGGCAGCCCACCGGTTTTGGGCTGAGGTCTGATTATTGTCATTAAGGGAGATGTAATCTGTGATTATATTCTGTAGGGCAGTCTTAAGGTGCGGGTCTGTAAGAGTCCAGTCCTGTAAGCGCCATGTAGAAGGGGGTGGGCGGGTATGTGGGCCTATGTGCATATGAAGTGAGTCATGGTCAGACCACGAGATGGGGGAAATGGTCGTAGAGTGAATCTCATCAAGGAATTTAGCATGTACAAAAAAATAATCTATGCGCGTGTGAGATTTATGAGGGAAAGAGTAGAAAGTGAATTCCTTATCTTGTGGGTGTAGGGCGCGCCAAGTGTCATATAAGCCATGTAGTGCCATTAGTGATTGGAAAGCTGAGGATAGGGAATGAGTGGCTCTATCATTTCTGGAGAGTGGGGGTCCCTGTCTGTCCATGTTAGTGTCCCATATGAGATTGAAGTCACCTCCTAATATGAGGTCTCCCTGTTGTATAGAGGCTACAGTCTGAAGTAGAGTTCTGAGGAAGTTAACTTGTTTACTATTTGGCGCGTATATATTAAAGAGGGTCACTAGGTGAGTATTTATTCTACAGACAGCAATGATGTAGCGTGCTTGGGGGTCTGATTCAATATGTATCTGATCATAAGTAACATTTTTGCCTATGTAGATGGAGACCCCTCTAGATTTTGATGGGAATGTGGCGGAAAGAAGTGTTGGGTAATGTTTGGAAGTGTACTGCTTACCACATTCGGGAGTCCAGTGTGTCTCCTGAATAAAGGCAACGTCTATACGATTTTTGCGTAAATAATTAATGAGGAGGCTACGTTTGGTAGGGGAATTTAATCCCTGAGCATTAAGAGTTAAGAAATGTAGGTCTTTCATGGTGCGACCGTATTGTGTTCTATGGTTGGGGGGTGGGGGTATAGGGAAAGAAAAAAAAATAAAAAAAAAAATAAAAAAATAAATGGGAATGAAGTCCAAAGAGAATATATGAGTACCAATTATGAAGAGAGAAAGCTAGACTGGGTTTCGCTTTCTAAGGTATATTTCCAGGGGAAGGGAGACAGCGGGCTAGAGCCGCTTTGTTTAAAAAAAGGAGAAGGGTATGGATAGGTAGGGAGAGCGGAGATATATTAGAAACTGTAAGTTGAGTAAATGTAATTGAAAGTGTGAGGATGTAAGGTTGAGGGAGGGGGGCGGGATGGGGGGGCGGAGCCTTAAGTGTATGTTCAGTGGGGGATTAGTGTAAAGATAAGTGAGGAGGTCAGCTCGAAGCAGGGGGGGTGGGATGAGGGTATGTAATAGAGCTGATAGTAGGGCCGGAAGGCAGATAGGGAAAGATGAAGAGAAGAGGCATAATCCTGAAAAGTAGGATAAGGATAGTGACGGTGTGTGAGTAGAATATAATAGAGAGGCATGGAAAGCCAAAGAGGCGGCGGGGGGAGAGCCCCCCGGTTCTGAATGGATAAGTGGATGGAGTGATTCAGCAGAGGATAGTAGTATGTATAGTGTTGATGGCTGGATGAGTAACCATTTATGTAGGGACTAACGTTAAATGAAGGTATCAGAAGAGGTGTGTGCATAGAGAAAGAAGTTTTATAGGATGATATTGGTAACATGTAACAAGGAGTAAATATAGTCTCGTTGGTCTTGAGACCTAATCAAGAGCATAAGCTCAAGCTAAACTTCTTAAGTGATATGAGTGTATTGGTGAGGAAGGTCAATAAGAAGAGGATAACGTTAAGAGAGAAACTGACTAGGATCTCTGTGCAGAGTGGTTATGATTAAGAGGAAGAGGGTGTAATGAGGTTCATAACAGTAAAGAAATAGTGCCTGTATCAGGCCTGTATACATTAATCTCAGTATTTCCTATAGAACAATCATTAATTAAATGCAGTGTCTTGACTATGAAAACTAATAAAGTAAATAACAGTTAGGACATTCAACAAAACAGTATTAAACTCATAATCTATAAGTTTGCCACAACAAACCCCCATCCTAGCAATGCAGGCAAGAAGCCAGGAGCCAGAGATTGAGTAAGGTGTGTACCCGTGTGTGGGCTCCAGGCTTACCTGTCCGCTGGATGTCCATGGTGAAGGTCTGACAAAGGAAATCCAGAATAAGGGAGTGAGAAAAGAGTAAGATGTGTACCCGTGTGTACACTCCCTCATCCAGATTAAAAAATATTAGTCTATCTGGGCATCTAATCTAGCACATAAGTTCCAGATAAAGCTTCTCAAGTAATATGGGCATGTTGGTGAAAACAAACAGAGTAAGTAACATTTAGGACATTTCCACAAAGCAAAATTAAACTCGTGATCTGTAAGTTTGTCGTAACAAACCCCTAACTTAAGAATATAGGTAAATAAGAAGCCGTGAGCCAAAAATAGGGTAAGGTGTGTACCCGTATGTGGGCTCTAGGCTTACCTGTCCGTTGGATGTCCATAGCAGAGGTCCTACCGTGGAGGTCGAGGATGGGGGAGTGAAAGAAGAGTAAGATGTGTACCCGTATGTGCACCCCTCCATTCGGGGCATCTCCCGAGGAGCAATCTGGAAAGGTTTCTAGAAGAAAAGTTCTCTCAGGGTACCAGGGAGAGAGCTATAAATGTGACAAGTAACTCTGAGGAGAACATCAGGAAAGATCTGAGGCTTGAGGCGGTGGAGTAGAGGTCCTGGAATGCCACTCTTCGGCTGAGGGGTTCAGATCATCTGTTTTTCCCTTTTTCCTGGGAGGAAGACCAGGGGGGCGAGTGAGTTCCCAAGTAGTGAGGAGTTTCATGCCCTGTTCTATAGAGGAGACTGTATGGGAAGAGTCTTGATACTGTATATGTAGCTTAACAGGAAATCCCCATCTATATTTGATTTTGTTTTGTCTGAGGGCCAGGGTGAACTGTTGGAAAGTCCTCCTCTTGTTCAGTGTATATGGAGATAAGTCGGGAAAAATCTGTAATTTGTTATAAGGTTCTTTGAGGGGTTTGTTAGTGAAGGAGGCTCGCATGATCTTTTCCTTGGTGGTATAATAATGTAGACGTACAATTACGTCTCTGGGGGTGTCGAATACAGAGTTGCGGGGGGCGTGTGGACCTGTGAGCTCTGTCCATCAAGAGATCTTGATCTGTGGAGGAATTCAGGATAACCTTGAAGAGTGCGACCAGATATTTTTGGAGGTCTGATGCAGATACATCTTCTGGAATGCCGCGGATCCTGAGATTGTTGCGGCGAGATCTATCTTCGTTATCCGCTAGTTTGGATTCAAGGTCTGACATTTGTTCTGCCATTGATTGAGAGTAAGCCAGAAGGTTGGCGTGGTCGGTTGCGAGATCCTCATGTTTTCTCTCGAGGATTTCAGTTCTCTCTCCTAAGGAAGAGATCTCTCTCTTCAGTTCGCCCACTGATTGGCGAAGTTCTTGTCTTAGGGATGAGTAGTGAGTGTCCATCTTATTAGTCAAGATTCTGATAGATTCTAAAAAGGTTGACTGAGATAGTGTTGTTTTATCTTTGCAAGGTAACTCAGATCGAGGATTATCTGCCACTAGGGCTGTTGAATCTCTGGAGTCTTCCCCTGAAAGATCAGGGTCTGAGAGATTTTTACTGTGGAAATGGTCAGTAAGAGTCCTCTTGGGATTTTCCTGATGCTTTGGTTTTCTCTTTATAGACTGCGCCATATTATAGGCAAGTGATGCTCAGATTACTCAAAGATTAGTGTTTAATGATGTGGGCTTGAGGTCGCTGAACCAGTGATAGATGAAATTCGGGGAGAGGCCACCCCCGCCGCCCCCAAGCCAGGTGCCCTAGCCCATCATTCTCTTATGCAATAGTATAGATAAGAAAGTTCCGTAATCCGCTTCAAATCTGCAGTATAGATGTGTAACTCCCCCTCTCCTGGGAGTTTACCACCTCTGGGTGAGACCGGTAAAAGGAGTGAGGATATGACCCGCGCCCCAGGTGTGGACGCGGGAAAGGGAGGAGAGAGGGGCGTCTAGGAGGACAAAAGGTGCAGCTTTTGGGTTGCTTATGTAGGGTTTCAGCAAAAACACTTTCTTGAAATAAAAATACCTTGTAGAGATATCAAGTGACTTGTGTGTTATACAGTCTCTGTGGATTAAGGTGGATGTAGAAATGAGCAGGAGACTGCAGAGGATTTAAAGGGGCCTGTGACTGCAGCTGTCACCCCTATGTGTTAGGGTTGTAGGCCACCAGATCAGCAAACCGTGTTAGGGAGAAGTATAAACAGCTAGATGCTGCAGCAGCGTTGTGTAGTCCCCGGATGAAGTGAGTCAGGGCATAAAAATAATCACCACTCTGCAGGGATAAGGGGATGAGCGTGGTACACAGAGAGAGTTAAATATACAGTTCTGCCCCCTAAGACAATAGGTTAACACAGTGTACTCACTTCTGCTGAGCCGAAGTCAGGGATTCCTTAAAGCTGCAGTGCTGTCATGGCGCACGCAGGCCCACGTGGGGAGTCATCCCCGGTGCAGATCTAAAATGTGCCTGATCGATTCTCAATCCAGCTCTTGTGCTTCGGGCCGGGCTGCAATGAGGGGGATCGCAGGACTCACTACTCACTGCGAGACATACAGGGCTAGAAGAGGTAGTTGTGCGCGTTAGCGCAAATATTTCAGAGGCTCCTTATAGCAGCTTGTATGTACGGAGGTCTGAGGAAGATGGCCGCCGTTCGCGGGCTTTTACAGCGCTCTGTCTGTGCTGATCCTTGGTGATAGAGTAGCGTTAGAGGGGTCTGAGGGGTGACCGGGCTGCCATCTGATGTCGGTGAGAGAGCGGGATAAATAGTAATAGAGCTAGGCTGATTCCGGTCTTGCGGTATTGTCAGGCGAATAGGTCCGGTGCTATCTGGTGTAGAGAAGGTCCCGGTCTTAGGGAAATGCCGTAGAATAAGATGTAGGGGCTATAAAGGGTATGATGTGCCAATTGGATAAAGTTTGAGGGGCTATTTGTTATTTAAATCTATGTTTTGGGCAAAGGTAGCAGGGGAGCTCTAGCTCTATGCGTCCTCACTGCTCCGTAGTTGGCTCCGCCCCCCCAAGATTTTAATTTTAAGATGGAGCATTTGCGTTTTCTGCTGAAGGAAGTGTTTGCTACGTTGGAGGTTCCGGAACCAAAACTACCGGAGGAACCTTTGATCCCTAAACTAGATAGGGTTTACGAGGACAGGATAGTGCCCCAAACCTTCCCGGTTCCAATTAAGATGGCGAACATTATTAAGAATGAATGGGAGAAACTTGGTTCGTCCTTTTCCCCCTCTTCTTCTTTTAAAAAGCTTATCCCCGTTCCGGACGTGCAGCTTAAACTGTGGGGAACCATTCCTAAGGTGGATGTTGCTATCTCCATGCTCACTAAGAGAATGACTATTCTGCTAGGGGATAGCTCCTCTTTCAAGGAACCCATGGATAATAAGATGGAGTCCATGTTGCAGAAGATGTTTCAACTCACGGGGTTCATTTTCCATCCGGCGGCGGTGGTCGCTGCGGTGGCTGGTGCGGCTACCTACTGGTGTGACGCTCTATCAGCAATGGTCAAGGTGGAGACTCCCCTCCATGAGATTCTAGAATGAATCAAAACCCTAAGGGTAGCGCATTTGTTCATCTGTGATGCTAACATGCAAATTATTCGCCTAAATGCTAAGACATCAAGTTTTTCTGTTTTAGCCCCGGTCTCTGTGGCTAAAGTCGTGGTCAGCCGACATGACTTCTCAGTCTTGCTTGCTTTCCCTACCGTTCAAGGGGAAGGTTTTGTTTGGCCTGGGCTTGTATTCTATCATTTCTACAGTCACGGGTGGCAAGGGTGCCTTCTTGCCTCAGGATAAGACGGCCAAACCTAAGGGATCTACTTTTCCTCCCTTTCGTGCGGACAAGTCTCAGCGCCAGCAGCCTGCCGCAAAGTCTGAGCAATCCAAGGGATCTTGGAAGCCAAGTAACTCTTGATACAAGTCCAAGCAGAACAAGAAGCCTGCCGAGTCAAAATCGGCATGAAGGGGCGGCCCCCTTACTTGTCCTTGGACCAGGAAGGGGGCAGACTATATTTTTATGGAGGTCTGGAAGTGAGACGTTATAGACCCTTGGGTTTTGGAGGTAGTCGCCCAGGGTTACAGCATAGGTTTCAAATCGTTTCCGCCCAGAGGCAGGTTCCTCCTCTCAAACATCTCTTCAAGACCAGAAAAGAGAGATGCCTTCCTGGGGTGTGTGAGGGATCTCTCATCTCTCAGGGTAATCGTCCCAGTCCCTCCGGCAGAAAGAGGTCTGGGGTATTACTCAAACCTTTTTGTGGTCCCAAAGAAGGAGGGCACGTTTCATCCAATTCTGGACCTACAGTCCCTAAACAAGTTTTTGTCAGTTCCATCGTTCAAGTTGGAAACGATCAGGTCAATTTTGCCTCTTTTTCAAGAAGGACAATTCATTACGATTATAGATCTAAAGGATGCTTACCTTCATGTTCCAATATACAAGGATCTCGTCAAATTTCTAAGATTCGCCTTCCTGGACCAGCACTTCCAGATTGTGGCCCTTCTGTTTGGTCTGGCGACTGCCCCAAGAGTCTTTACAAAGATTCTGTGAGCTTTTCTCGCAGTAGCGAGAGCCAGAGGAATTGCAGTGGCACCGTATCTGGACGATATCCTGGTCCAGGCTCCGTCCTACAGTATTGCGGAGGATCACTCGAGAGCTCTTTACCTTCGGTCCCACGGGTGGAAGATAAACGAAGGAAAGAGTTCATTGGTCTCCAGCTACAGGTTGGGATTTCTGGGTACGATAATAGCTTCTTCAGCAATGAAGATATTCTTGACATATTTCAGAGACGTTACAAACTTGCGTCCAACTATCTAGCTCTTCAGACATCCTCCAGGACATCTGCGGCCAGGTGTATGGAGGTAATGAGGCTCATGGTATCCAGCATAGATGTCATTCCATTCACCAGGTTTCGTCTCAGACCTCTTCAGCTGTGCATGTTGAGAGAATGGAATGGCGATCACTCAGATTTGTCATGGTGGACCCGACCGGGGCAGCTGTCTCAGGGGACATCCTTTCTGTGACCATCCTGGGAAATTGTAACCACGGATGCGAGTCTATCGGGATGGGGAGCTGTTTGGGGTGCCAGAAAGGCACAAGGCATATAGGCTCGAGAGGAGTCGAGTCTACCTATAAATATTTTGGAACTTCGAGCGATATTCAACGCTCTGAGGGCTTGGCCCCCTTTTGGTGTCGTCCTGATTCTTCAGATTCCAATCGGACAACATTACCTAGATGGCTTGCATAAATCACCAGGGGGGGACGAGAAGCTCCCTAGCAATGAGGGAAGTATCTTGGATTCTGGAATGGGCAGAGACTCACAATTGTTTGCTCTCAGCGATCCACATTCCGGGTGTGGACAACCGAGAAACAGATAAACGTTTCATCCAGGGGAATGGTCTCTCCATCCCGAGATATTCACGGAGATCTGCAGCAGATGGGGACGCCGGAGATAGATCTCATGGCATCCAGATTCAATTGCAAGCTACCCAGATACGGGTCGCGATCCAGGGATCCCCAGGTGGAACTGATAGATGCGTTAGCGGTGCCCTTGGACTTCAACCTAATTTACATATTTCCACTGTTGCCTCTTCTACCTCAGGTAGTGGCCCGCATCAAGCAGGAACAAGCATTGGCTATTCTGATTGCTCCGTCGTGGCCGCGGAGGACGTGGTTTGCGGATCTGGTGGCGATGTCGTCATCTCCACCATGGAGGTTACCTTGTCGCAAGGATCTGCTAGTTCAAGGTCCTTTTCAACATCAAAATCTCGATTCTCTGAGGCTGACTGCGTGGAGATTGAAGACTAGTCTTAGCCAACAGAGGATTTTGGAAAGAGTGATTGACATTCGTTCAGGCCAGGAAGCCGGTCACTAGATGCATGTACCACAAGGTGTGGAGGACATCTACAAAAACAAGAGAAAACAGAAGCGCCACATGGCCCAATATTGTTTGATCCAAAGCAGATTGGTATGCATATAAGGAGTAAACTCACATTTGTGAAAGCACCTCAGTCAATGCTGTAGAGACAGTCTGGAGGTAATGAGGTAATCTATTACAGTCACCCAGAAGACCAACTTCCCGCAATGATGTGGTGTCTGTATCTAAATGATAAGTAAAAACACACAGGTGCCTATATTGCCTAGTATAGCTGGAACAATCGTGAATCAATGCAAATGAAAGGAGTGGTACTCACAATAGTTGTAGCATCCCCCTTGATGCTATAGGAGCAGGATGGGATAAATGCAGTCACCCACCAGACTTAGTAATAGGCACACAGGACAAAATGGAGATCCAGAAGTCAGCAGTGATCAGGGGAGTCCCAAAAAAACCCTCTCAGCAAGAGGGACAAATCACCAAATGATGGTAGCAAGTGTCCAAAGTATAAAATTACTTTATTAAAATATTAAAAACAAAGGCAACACATTTCTCAGCACTAAGCTGTTTCATCATGCTTCATAAAACATTATTGGAACACTTGCTATATATACACCATACATCTAATTAAGAATAATCAGTATCACATGGTAACAGGAGGGGCCAAGTTAACAGGTGGTGCCCTATTGGCCAATCACATCACTATTGAAATAGTTAATCCTCCACCATATGTTAAAACAAATAAACATACATCTCATTTATATCTACATTTGATAATCAACATAATCGATCTACATAAAAATTCATGGAAATAAAAATATAAACAACATAACCCACCAATAAATATTTGTACAAAACATCTCAGGTTACAGCATTTTTTTAAAAAACACACAAGGCACATATTACCATTAAAATGAGCGATATCAAAAGACATACCCAGAAAAACCTTTGCAGATCGAATGATTCCTAAGTGGTCTAACAGTATGTTGCAGCTAAAATCTATATACAAGTGGCGATGATGGACTAATTCAACTAATATAACAAAATAATAGTAACATCGTGGTTGGTGTGTTACAGATCCCATTGCGCATGTCTAACTAGAACTTGTCAGTCAAACGAAAATCTATTCTATGATTGGTCAGGTTAGAAAGCATGACGCATAGTAAATAGAACTTATGAAGGGGGAGTGTGTGTGGTTCTGTGGTGTGTCAGTAATGAATATACTTAAAAAGAGTCTCTGAGTTGGCGGCCTTGCAATGTGTGCCTCCCTACTTAGTTTTTCATGCGGATAAGGCTGTTCTTTGCACTGGACTGGGATTTCTTCCCAAGGTAGTGTCCTAACTCTTCTTCTTTGAAGGAGAGGTTATTTCATAATCTGGATGTGGTTCGGGCCTTGAAGATTTATCTTCAGGCCACAAAGGAATTCAGACAGACTTCGTCCTTATTTGTTGTGTATTCTGGAAGGCTCAGGGGGCAAATGGCATCTGCCACTTCTCTATCTTTTTGGTTGAGAAGTATGATCCGTCTGGCATCTGAGACAGCGGGATACAAGCCTCCTCAGAGGATTACGGCTCACTCGACTAGAGCTGTGACTTCTTCTTGGGCCTTTAAGAATGAAGCTTCTATGGAGAAGATTTGTAAGGCGGCCACTTGGTCTTCCTTACATACTTTTCCAAAATTGTATAAATTTGACGTTTTGCTTAGGCGGAAGCAGCTTTTGCGAGAGAGGTTCTGCAGGCTGTGGTGCCCTCAGTATAGGGTCCGCCTCCTTTTACCCTTTTTTTTAATTCAGTGTCCTCTAGAGCTTGGGTATTTGTTCCCACAAGTAATGAATGAAGTAGTGGACTCTCCTCTCATTAAGATGGAAAACCTAAATTATGCTTACCGGGTAATTTAATTTCCATCTGTGGTATGAGAGTCCATGGCACCTGCCCGTTCTCCGGTGGGCGGACCTAAATTTATTGTTGATTTTTTGGCACCATTTATACCCTGATATTTCTCCAACTGTTCCTTGTTCCCTTGGCAGAATGACTGGGGGATGAGGGGAGTGGGGGAGGTATTTAAGCCTTTGGCTGGGGTGTCTTTGCCTCCTGGTGGCCAGGTTCTTAATTCCTACAAGTAATGAATGAAGCAGTAGACTCTCCTTCCACAGATGGAAATTAAATTATCAGGTAAGCATAATTTGTTTTTTATATTTACACTTTCTGGGGAACAAAGTTCTACTGAGCATGTGCACAAGCTCACAGGTTATATGTATACTAGTCTGTGATTGGCTGATGTCTGTCACATGATACAGTGGGCCAGATAATGGGAGAAATTAAAACAATTGTCAGAAAAAAATCTGCTGCTTATTTAAAAGTAGGTGTTCTTGTATTGTCTCTTTATTATGCACTTGTTAATTATACATTTCTACTGCTTTAATTGAAGGTTCTGACAACTTTGTTTGCCTAGCCACAAGAAGATCTAACATTTTTAACACTGCTTATCCTGGGGCCACAAAAATGAGTGTGTGTGTGTGTGTGTATATGGCCCTCGGTTTACGACGGTTCAATTTGCGCCGTTTCAGAATAACGCCCTTTTTTTCAGTCATGTGTCTGCTATTGAAAAGCATTGACTTCTATTGAAAGCATTAGCACATGCATACATTAAAATAGCCAGTAGGTGGAGCTGTCCGCTTGTGTTGCAGCAAACACATGCAAAGAAAAGCAAGCCAGACGTGATCAATGGATCTGCTTTCGGAACAAGATCTAGCAGCCACTTCCCATTGATGCAGACTCAATGCAGAGAACTGTTTGCATAAAAAGGCAAGTAAAAAACGTTTTTGTTCATTAAACTTAGTTTGATGATGATACAGTCTGTTGTGTGATTAAACACAGGTAGGCTGAAATTAATCAGTGTATAACCAGACCTGAGAAATGGAGCTGTTTTTAAAGGAACAACATCTAACAGCCACTTCCCTTAGATGCAGCAAAATGCAAGTAAAAAAACGTTTTTCTTCATTAAACTTAGTTTGATGATGATACAGTCTGTTGTGTGATTATTTTGTTTTTGTTCATTAAACTTAGATTGATGATGATACATTCTGTGTTTGTGTGATAATTTTATTAGGTGCGGTTTAGCAAATGTTTTTGTTTATTAAACTTAGTTTGATGATGATGCATTTAAAGTCTTCATTTCAAAGCTTTAAAAATAATGTATTAGGTGTTACTTATGTCAATTTTGAGAGGGGGCTGGAACCTAACCCCCTCATTTCCCATTGACTTACATTATAAACTGGGTTTCGATTTACAACCATTGCTTTTGGAACCTAACCCCGGTGTAAACTGAGGGCTACCTGTATGTATGTATGTATGTATATATATATATATATGTATGTATGTGTGTGTATATATATATATATATATATATATATATATATATTAATGTGTGTGTGTGTATATATATATATATATATATATATATATATATATATATATATATATGTCTCTCCTCTCTCTGTCTCTTTCTGTGTGTGTGTGTGTGTGTATATATATATATATATATATATAATATATGTATTATGTGTTTGTAAATATATATATATATATATATATATATATATATATATATATATATATATATATAATAGATCAGAGGATATGCACTACCAGATAGATGTATATACTTTAATCAATGTAAAATAATAAGTGCTCGAGACTATGGTGTACTACTACCAATTACACCAAACAATAGTATAAATACAGATATTAGACTCCGCACTAAATATGAATAAATAATGAAATGCAAAAATGTGGAAAGAAATAACGAAATATTTTAATGTTCGCAAGGAAAATGTAACAAAAAAATATGTTGCATACACAAAATCATGATGTCACAACATCCATACAAACATACATACAAACTGGGCGTATATATATATATATATATATATATATATATATATATATATATATATATATACATACAGATTTCTGTGCAAAAGTCTAAGGCTACCATTAGATTTGTTGTTTTAGCAATGGTATATTGACCATATATAATTTTCCCTGTCTCAATACAAAATATTTGTATGCTGTATTAAAAAAACAGAAACAAATCTGAAAAACATGCTTCTATAGGCTAAAGTGGCAAGTATTTAGTGTGACCTCCCCTTACACTTGAGCAATAGCAGGAATATGGCTCTCGTAAACCTAAATGGAATGGAACCTTATTTAATGTCATTGCCAACACCTATATTTATCCTACTATTTCATGTCAAAATGACTGCTATGGAAAATGTCTATTACACCAGGTTTGTGCAAGACATGCTTGAGTATTACATACACATGTGGTATGAGTTTAATTAATTGGAAGCTTGCTAATAAGACCAACTTTCAATCACATAATTTCATTAAAAATACCAAAGATCACAGAAATTGACAGACATAAAATCATACTTTTGCATCTGCAAGGCCACTCTCAAAGGGAAATCTGCAAACAAACTGGTTACTCAATATGTGGTATTCAAGCTGTTATAAAGAAATGTAAATAATCAGGAGAGGTTAAGGACAATAAAGGACTGGAAAACCAAGAAAACTTTTAAAATCTGATGAGAACTTTCTCAGAGTTTCTTCTTTGAGAGACTGGCAGAAGTCCAACAAGGACCTGGTTCAGTATCTGGCAGCTTCATCGGGATGCCAAGTTGACCCTTCTACAGTCCGAAGAAACTTGATCAGGCATGGTCTTTGTGGAATAGTAGCAGCCAAGAAACCTCTTTTTCAGGAGGGGGACAGGGTGCAAAGGCTAAGATATGCTAAAGCTCACAAAGATTGGAATGAAGATCAGTGGAACAGAGTATTATGGAGTGACAAATCCAAGTTTAAAATGTTTGGCTCCAATCGTTAACAATGTGCAAGTAGAAGAGTTGTAGAGAGATGAAAGAATGAGTGCTTGCTGCCTTCAGTGAAACATGGTTGAAGGGTCTGTCTTGGTTTGGGGCTGTATTTCTGCCAGTGATGTTGGTGATATTGTCCGAATTGATTGGATCATGATTGCTGAAAAGTACAGACTGTCATGCGGTGCTGCTCCTTTCTTCGGTGCACTGCTCTGTTGCTATGGCTGTTGCCATAGACGTGCCGGTTGCTGTGAGCGTGCGTCAATGATTGCTGGTTGGATCCTTAAACTTTCCTTTGCGCGAATCGGCGCCTATGTAAGTACCGGTATTCCTTGTACTCACTGCCCAATTATAGGACTTACTCTGTGTGCTCCTGGGTGCTATTCACTATTGTTGCTTGAACTTTGCCTGTCTGATCACTCTGCTTTTTAACCCCTGAACTGCTGGATACCTTGTTGCTGAACATTGCCTGTCTGACCACTCTGCTGTTTAACCTCTGACCTGCTGGATTGCCTTATTGTTGCTGAACCTTGCCTGTCTCTGGCCTCTCTGCTGTTTTTTTCCTGTACAACTGATTTTAATGACTGCCCTGTTTTCCGTGAGTACTACTTATCTCATTTCATACCTCTCATTTTGTTCTGGGATATTTCCTTATCCTTACACTTGAAGCTGGGATAATAAGACTACTGGCCAAGTTTGGTCTGATAGGGAAATATCCCATGAGCATTACATTATACTTGAGCCTTGGACCCAAATGAGGTAGCTAGAGCAATTTATCTTCAGGGACAAATGCTGGGAACCCACGCCTCACTCCTGAAAAGCCTGGATTCCAAATTAGAGACTATTACTACTATGCGCTCCTCACTTGTTGCAGAGAAAAATGCTGCTCCTGTTGCCACACAGACCGTTCCTGCTAGTACCACACCCTCCTCCCCTGCTTCTGGTAGCATACCCCGGATACCACTGCCCGACAAGTTTGATGGCACTACCGACTGTAGGGGTTTTCTCATTGAGTGCAGACTGCATTTTCGCAATGACCCCTATACCATCCAGTCTCATCAGTCAAAGGTTACCGTCATCATTTCTTTGTTGAAAGACGAGGCTCTAGCCTTGGTCTCTCCCCTTTTTGGAACAGAGTGCTCAATTCCTTAACAATCCTAATACCTTAATTTCGGCATTATCTTCTGTATTTGGGACGTCGCACTTCTGCTGCAGAGTACTCTCTCTTGGAACTCCCCCAGAGCAATAGATCTATGGTACAATACGACATCAAATTTCGCACCTTAGCACTTGAGACCAGTTGGGATTGTAGTGCTCACAAGGCGGCCTTCCGGAGAGGCCTGCATGAGCGAATCAAGGATGAGCACACTTGTCTTGATGTTACCTCTTCCCTGGATGATTTTATAGCACTCTGCATCAGTCTGGATTCATGCTTTAAGGAAAGACAAGCTGAGAGAGAACTCGCAGAATCCTTCCCTCTTGTCCTCCTACCTGTCAAGCCACTAGACTGTCCTCTACACCTTCAGCACCTCCAGTTACCTCTGAAGAGGAACCCATGTATCTCTCTTCCCTAAAGTCCTCAGAATCCGAAAGACAGAGAAGAAGGAGATTACGACTGTGCTTCTATTGTGGTTCCAATGCACACACACTTAAAGGGACACTGAACCCAAATTGTTTTCTTTCGTGATTCAGAAAGCATGAAATTTTAATCAACTTCCTGATTTACTCCTATTATCAAATTTTCTTGATTCTCTTGATATCTTTATTGGAAATGCAAGAATGTAAGTTTAGATACCGGCCCATTTTTGGTGAACAACCTGGGTTGTTCTTGCTGATTGGTGGATAAATTCATCCACCAATAAAAAAGTGCTGTCCAGAGTTTTGAACCCCAAAAAAACCCTTAGATGCCTTCTTTTTTCAAATAAAGATAGCAAGAGAACGAAGAAAAATTAATAATAGGAGTAAATTAGAAAGTTGCTTACAATTGCATGCTCTATCTGATCACAAAATAAAAAATTTAAGTTCAGGGTCCCTTTAAGAATTGTGATATACTGCCGGTAAAGCCAAAGCTTAGTGGATAAGTGGATAAAAATGAAGTATCTCTAAGCATGGCCACAACTAATTCCCCTCAATCTTCTCGGATCTTGGTACCTGTTACCCTCACCTTTCTCCAGAACTCTGTCCACACTCAGGCCTTTGTTGATTCAGGGGCAGCCGGAAATTTCCTAGATCACCGTTTTATGATTCACGCAGGTTTGCCTCTTCTCCAGAAAAAACGATGTCTAAAAATAACCACTCTGGATGGCACTCCCCTTTGATCAGGTTTAATCAATTTCGAATCAGCACCCTTAACCATGACTGTGGGGATCCTACTTTCTGAACAGTTGCAGTTTGATATCCTTGGTCTTCCTTAGCTACATAAACACAATCCTCAGTTCGACTCCTGGGGTAAATCCTGTTTTCACTCCTGCCTTGCTAAGGTTACTCCACTACAATACATTCCTATAGCCAGCCTTTTGACCCCTTCTAACCTTCCCTCAGTATATGCAGACTTTATGGATGTCTTTGAAAAGAAAGCAGCTGATGTGTTACCACCTCACCGCCCATACGACTGCAAAATCGACCTCTTTCCTGGAGCCCCACTTCCTAAACGAAGGACCTCTCCACTGTCCAAAGCTGAAACCAAATCTATGGAAGAATATATCTGAGAATTTAGCTAAAGGCTTCATTTGCCCTTCCTTCTCTCCTGCATCAGCCAATAGGATTTTTTCAACTTTAATTCCCATTGGCTGATAGAATTCTATCAGCCAATCGGAATTCAAGGGACGCCATCTTGGATGACGTCCCTAAAAGGAACCTTCATTCTTCAGTAGCCGTCGGAAGAAGAGGATGCTCCGCTCTGGATGTCTTGAATATGGAGCCGCTCCTCGTTAGTAGGATGAAGATAGAAGATGCCGTCTGGATGAAGACTTCTGCCCGTCTGGAGGACCACTTCTTGCCTCTTGGGTGAAGACTTCTCCCGGCTTCGTTGAGGACTTCTTGCCGCTTGGATGAAAACTTCTCCCGGCTTCGTTGAGGATGGATGTCTGGTCTTCAAAAACTGTAAGTGGATCTTCGGGGGTTAGTGTTAGTTTTTTTTTTTTTAAGGGTTTATTGGGTGGGTTTTATTTTTAAATTAGGGTTTGGACTGAAAAAGAGCTAAATGCCCTTTTTATGGGCAATTCCCATCCAAATGCCCTTTTCAGGGCAATGGGGAGCTAAGGTTTTTTAGATAGGATTTTATTTGGGGGGTTTGGTTGTGTGGGTGGTGGGTTTTACTATTAGGGGGGTTGTTTGTATTTTAAAAGAGCTGATTTCTTTGGGCCGATGCCCCGCAAAAGGCCATTTTAAGGGCTATTGGCAGTTAAGTTTAGGCTAGGGGCTTTTTTTTTTTTTTAATTTTGATATGGCTATTAGATTAGGTGTAATTAGTTAAAATATTTGATAATTTCTTTTTTATGTAATTTAGTGTTTGTTTTTTATAATTTAGTTAATTGTATTTAATTAATGTAATTTATTTAATTGTAGTGTAAGGTTAGGTGTTAGTGTAAGGCAGGTTAGGTTTTATTTTACAGGTAAATATGTATTTATTTTAACTAGGTAGCTAGTAAATAGTTAATAACCTAGTTAAAATAAATACAAACTATTAGTTATATTGTAGCTAGCTTAGGGTTTATTTTACAGCTAAGTATTTAGTTTTAAATAGGAATTATTTAGTTAACAATAGTAATTTTTATTTAGATTTATTTTAATTCTATTAAAGTTAGTGGCTGTTAGGGTTAGACTTAGGGTTAGGTTTAGGGGTTAATAATTTTAGTATAGTGGCAGCGACGTTGGGGGGGCAGATTAGGGGTTAATAAGTGTAGGTAGTGAAAACATTTCGGGCGGCAGATTAGGGGTTAATAAGTGTAGGTAGTTAGCGAAGACATTGGGGGCGGCAGATTAGGGTTTAATAAGTGTAGGTAAGTGTCAGGGGCGGCAGATTAGGGGTTAATAAGTGTAATATAGGTGTCGGCGTTGTTGGGGGCGGCAGATTAGGGGTGTTTAAACTCGGGGTTTATGTTAGGGTGTTAGGTGTAAACATAACTTTTCTTCTTTCCCCATAGGAATCAATGGGGCTGCGCTACAGAGCTTTACGCTCCTTTATTGCAGGTGTTAGGCTTTTTTTTAGCCGGCTCTCCCCATTGATGTCTATGGGAAAATTGTGCACGAGCACGTAAAACCAGCTCAAAGCAGCGCTGGTATTTGAGTGCGGTATGGGGCTCAATTTTGCTCAATGCTGACATAATACCTGCTAACGCCGGTTTTTTTCAAACCTGTAATAGCAGCGCTATAAGGAGGTGAGCGGTGGAAATAACTTGCAAGTTAGTATCGAGCCGTTCATAACACAAAACTCGTAATCTAGCCGTAAAGGAATTATTATTGGGAAAAGATCCTCTGCACAAATATTTGATTTGTTTCAGAATGAAATATGTAATTAAGTGTGATAGTAGGAAATATATATGTGTCAATATTAGTGATCATGTTAGTGTTATGTGAGTTAAAAATCGTATGTTTATACATTGAAAAGGTCCAAACATAAAAATGTACATATATACCCTAACTATTATTGGATGAAATAATTGTGTAAAGGGTCAAAGTAGAATATGGATCATATCGTTTGTAATAGAGTTAGTGGGAGCTAGCTGTCTAAAAAAGATGGTAAAATAATTGCTATTCACCATTAGTGTAACAATGTTCGACACCATGCACCAACCCACCATCCAAGTGATCATAGATTAAAAGAAGGGGGGGATTGGGGGCGTGGCGCATGATGATAACCGGCGCATAATGGCATATTCTATGTGTTTGAGACTGTAACTTAATATGCCGATAATAGGAAAAATGAAATTAGAAACCTAGTCTCATGTGATGGGTGTGTGTGACAGAACTATTATTATCCACTGTATATTGTAGAGAATTAGTGATATGATTATAACACAGCTGAGTGAATTGCTGTGTTTCTACCCACATAAAAACAAATAATATGATCTATGTTCATGTGTAAAGGGTCAAAGTAGAATATGGATGATATCATTTGTAATAAAGTTAGTGGGAGCTAGCTGTCTAAAAAAGAAGGTAAAATAATTGCTATTCACCATTAGTGTAACAATGTTCGACAACATACGCCGACCCACCATCCATATAATAATTGGTAAAAAGAAGGGGGGGGGGGGTGTTGTTTGGTGCATGATGATGACCAACGCATAATGGCATAATGTATGTGTTTGAGACTGTAACTTAATATGCCGATGAAACCCAATCTTATGTGATGGGTGTATGTGACAAAACTATTATTATCCACTGTATATTGTAGATAACTAATAATATATGAGTATAACACAGCTAAGTGAATTGCTGTGTTTCTACACAAATAAATACAAATAATATGATCTATGTTCATCCATTAAAGGCTGCTAAATCTAAATTGGCATTGAGGCCTGCCGGATACAAAGTGTTCAGTCTGTATATCCAGTAGGTCTCCCGCTGTCTCAATTTTGTTAATCTGTTGTAATCTGAAGATCTAGGAACATAATCTATTGGAAAATATTTTAAAATGTATGGGTTACCATTGTGTTTGGTTAAACAATGGTTAGGTATACTGTGTTTTATTTTATTTTTTTTGCAATTTTTACAGTTGCGGTGATGTTCACCCCATCTTGTCCTGACTTTTCTAGATTAGCGGCCTACATTTTGTAGGCCGCATAAACACTGCATAAAATAAACCACAAAGACCGATTCACAGTTGAAAAAACCTGGGATTTTAAAAGATTCTCCTGTGACAGTTGATTTGAAAGTTATTGTACCTGATTTGATAAGTTTACATGAGCCACATCCTGCTTTTCCAAATTTGTAGATGCCATGTAGACCAAATAATCCCTTTCTTTTAATTGTGACATTTTGTTCTTTCTTAGATTGATGAACATGTTTCACTCTCTTGCTAGGAGCAAGTTTATTTCTCAAAGTGGGTGCTCTTCTATACACAATTTTCGGTTTGTTGTTAAAGGGATACTGAACCCAAATTTTTTCTTTCATGATTCAGATAGAGCATGCAATTTGAAGCAACTTTCTAATTTACTTCTATTATAATTTTTTCTTCGTTCTCTTGCTATCTTTATTTGAAAAAGAAGGCATCTAAGCTAAGTCGCCAGCAAATGTTTGGTTCAAAACCATGGACAGCACTTGTTTATGGGTGCTGTCCAATCAGCAAGGACAACCCAGGTTGTTCACCAAAAATGGGCCGGTATCTAAACTTACATTCTTGCTTTTAAAATAAACATACCAAGAGAATGAAGAAAATTTGATAATAGGAGTAAATTAGAAAGTTGCTTAAAATTGCATGCTCTATCTGAATCACAAAAGAAAAAAATTGGATTCAGTGTCCCTTTAACTATCTTTTTTTAGAAAAGGGTCTCTCTGTATCACATGCCAATGCGTGTTGAGTATATGTTGTATTTTGTAAAAATCAAAATTATATTGTTATGAACAAAATCTCCCTAGTTTCGAAAACCGATTTGGGCTTGGTCATTTGTCCTTTTTTAGTGTTTGTCATTTGTAAAATGTTGGTTCTGTGCAAGTTTTTTTTCTCTATTCAGGGCCTGATCTAATAAGGTGGGGGGATAGAAATCTGTCATATAAGATCTTACTTTGTTCTAGAAATATGTCCAGATCTGTGCAATTTCGCCTTATTCTTCTAAATTGACTATATGGAATATTGTGAATCCAACCTTTATGATGATTTCTATTATAATTTAAAAATATATTGCTATCAACATCTTTAAAATAGGTTTTAGTTGTTATAATGTTGTCAGGCCCCAAACTTAAAACAAGATCTAAATATTCTATGTTTGTTGTTTGTATGCTCGCTGTGAAACTCAGGCTCATGTCATTGAGATTAAGGTGATTAATGAAAAATTCGGCTGATGACCTGTCTCCCTCCCATAGACCAGGTCATCAATATAACAGCCATAGAAGACCAGGTTCGCCCCAAACTCAGACAAATAAATGTATCTCTCTTCAAAGAGACCCATAAACAAATTGGCAAAGCTTGGGGCAAACCTGGTCTCCATGGCCATACCCTTTGTAAATAACGGTCTTGATATATAAAATAATTACGTTGAAGGATAAAATAGATGCTTTCTAGAATGAATGACCGTTGTACACAGGGTAAATATATATCTTGTTCAAGGAAATGGGAGACTGCTAATATTCCCAAATCATTGCATGTAATCCAGATTAAATTCCTGTTTGTGATGGAAATATCACTAATTTGTTGCAATAAATGTGTACTGTCTTTAATGTACGAAGGAAGTGTTATCACAGATTTCTGCAATAATTGGTCTATGTAATAAGATAGATTATAGGTGAGGTTGCCTATTCCAGCAATAATCGGACGTCCAGGGGGGTTTTGTTTGTCCGTATTTTAGGTAAGTGGTAGTAATGTGCTATACTCGGATTACAAACTTTTAAAAAATGTTTTTAATTTTTATCTATGATACCCATAGAAACCCCTTTCTCTATAAATTCAGAATATGTGTATAAAAATTTTTTTGTTGGATCTTTAGGTAAGATTTTGTAATAATTTTCATCCCCGAGGATCTTATCTGCTTCTTTAATATAGTCTAAAATATTTTGAATAATTATTCCACCACCTTTATCGGCATCCTGAATGATAATATTGGGGTTATTCTGTAAACCAACTATAGATTTCTGGTGGTTAATAAATGAATAGCTTTTCTTTTACAAAGATATGACGAGTACACGGATTTCATCCTTACTTGTGGGATATTAACCTCCTGCTAACAGGAAGTGGCAAAGAGCACCACAGCAGAGCTGTATATATAGCCCCTCCCTCCACCTCCAGTCATTCTCTTTGCCTGTGTTATACTAGGAAGACATGGTAAAGTGAGGTGTTAGTTTTAGTTTCTTCAATCAAGAAGTTTTTTATTTTAAATAGTACCGGTGAGTACTATTTTCCTCAGGGGGATATGGAAGAAGATTTCTGCCCTGAGGTTGATGATCTTAGCAGTTGTAACTAAGATCTATGCTGGTTCCCACAAGACTTCTGAAGGTAACCATGAGACATCTTCAGTGTGGAGACCGGTTTCATGCTACAAGCAGCATTAAGGCATGTGCAGCCTTTTTATTCTGAGGAGACGTGATATATCAGATTTGGCTGGCATTTATTTCCCTGTATGGGAATGGAGTAAACCGTAATCCTATTTTATATGAAGGGTATTACTGGAGTCCCTGGATTTTATTAATGGTTGACTTATGGGCATTGTGTGACACTATGGGCATTCAAAGAAAAACGATACATAACGTTTTTTATTTTGTGGCATTCATATGTTTGCTTACTAGCATTTGAGGGGTTATAGGACAGACATTAGCTGTTTAACTTAGGTGTAAAACTGCTTCCCCATGCGGTTGTGTTTGGGCCTACTCCGACATCAACCTTAAGGGGTGGGTCTTATTTTCGCACGCTCAGATGCGCACTTCCTTCAGGCTAGGCAGCAGCAAGCAGTAACTCCGGTGCTCCTGGACTGTGCAAGCTGGTCTGAAGTGTTGGAAAGTTATTTCGATGTACCCTGGGGGCAGGTAGGCGCCACAGCTCCGCTGAGGGTATTTTTGTCTATAAAATGACTTGTTTTTGATATAAGTACTTTAGAGCCTTATTTCTGCCCTTGCTTCTGGGTGCAGTAATTTTTGGATTAACCAACGATTTTGAGTTAAATTTAAAGATAATTTAACGTTATTTGAGTATTTTGGAAAAAAAATTCACTTTTTCTTTTCTTAAAGGCACAGTACACGTTTATTTAATGCAATAAATAAGTGTTTAAACGACTTTTGTGGTTATTACTAGTCTGTTCAACATGTCTGACATTGAGGAATCTCATTGTTCTATGTGTTTAGAAGCTATTGTGTAACTCTTGTACTGAAAGAGCCTTACGTTGTAACGACCATATATTAGGTCAAGAAAGTGTGCCTAAGGATGTTTCTCAGTCTGAAGAGAATCCGGATATGCCATCCACTTCTCCCCAAGTGTCACAACCTTTAACGCCCACACAAGCGACGCCAAGTACTTCTAGTGCGTCTAATTCTTTTACTCTGCAGGAGATGGCTGCAGTTATGTCAACTACCCTTACAGAGGTATTGTCTAAAATACCAGTGTTGCAGGGTAAACGCAGTAGGTCAGGTATTAATGTAAATACTGAATCCTCTGATGCTTTATTAGCTATTTCCGATGTACCCTCACAGTGCTCTGAGTTGGGGGTCAGGGAATTACTGTCTGAGGGTGAAATTTCAGATTCAGGGAATGTTTTACCTCAGACAGATTCAGACGCTATGTCATTTAAATTTAAGCTTGAACACCTCCGCCTGTTGCTTCGGGAGGTTTTAGCGACTCTGGATGACTTTGACCCTATTGTGATTCCTCCAGAGAAATTGTGTAAAATGGATAAATATCTGGAAGTACCTACTTACACTGATTTTTTTTCCAGTTCCTAAGAGAATTTCGGAAATTATAAGAAAGAAATGGGATAGACCAGGTATACCGTTTTCTCACCCTCCTAATTTTAAGAAAATGTTTCCCATATCAGATACCATTCGGGACTCATGGCAAACAGTCCCTAAGGTTGAGGGAGCTATATCTACCCTAGCTAAGCGTACTACTATACCTATTGAGGATAGTTGTGCTTTCAAAGACCCTATGGATAAGAAATTAGAGGGTCTTCTAAAGAAATTATTTGTTAATCAGGGGTTTCTTTTACAACCTACGGCTTGCATTGTTCCAGTAACTACTGCAGCAGCTTTTTGGTTTGAGGCTCTAGAAGAGTCTCTTAAGGTTGAGACTCCATTAGATGACATCTTAGATAGAATTAAGGCTCTCAAGCTAGCTAATTCTTTTATTACTGATGCCGCTTTTCAAATTGCTATATTAGCGGCAAAGAATGCAGGATTTGATATTTTAGCACGTAGAGCATTGTGGCTCAAATCTTGGTCTGCTGATGTGTCATCAAAACATAAGCTTTTAGCTATTCCCTTTAAAGGTAAGACCCTTTTCGGGCCAGTATTGAAGGAAATCATTTCTGATATTACAGGAGGTAAAGGCCATGCCCTATCTCAGGATAAGTCGGTTAAAATGAGGGGTAAACAGAATAATTTTCGTTCCTTTCGGAATTTTAAAGGAGCACCCCCTGCTGCTTCTTCTTATTCCTTAAAGCAGGAAGGGAATTTTACCCAATCTAAGTCAGTCTGGAGACCCAATCAGAACTGGAATAAGGGTAAACAATCCAAAAAGCCTGCTGCTGCTCCTAAGACAGAATGAAGGGGCGGCCCCCAATCCGGGACTGTATCTGGTAGGGGCAGACTCTCTTTCTTTGCTCAGGCTTGGGCAAGAGATGTTCAGGATCCCTGGACACTAGAAATAGTGACCCACGGTTATAAATTGGAATTCAAGGACTTTCTCCCAAAGTCAAAGTTATCTGCAAACCAGATAAAAAGAGAGGCGTTCTTACGCTGTGTAAAATATATTTTTACTATGGGAGTAATTTGTCCAGTTCCAAAATTGGAAGAGGGACAGGGGTTTTACTCAAACCTATTTGTGGTTCCAAAAAAGAGGGTACGTTCAGACCCATCTTAGACCTCAAGTGTCTAAACAAATTTCTAAGAGTTCCATCATTCAAGATGGAGACAATACGAACAATTTTACCAATGATCCAGGAGGGTCAATATATGACTACCGTGGACTTGAAGGATGCTTACCTTCATATTCCAATCCACAAGGATCATCATCAGTTTCTAAGGTTTGCCTTCTTGGACAAACATTATCAGTTCGTGGCTCTTCCCTTCGGGTTGGCCACAGCACCCAGAATCTTCACAAAGGTTCTATGGTCTCTTTTGGCGGTTCTCAGACAGCGAGGCATAGCGGTGGCGCCTTATCTGGACAATATTCTGATTCAGGCGTCAACATATCATCTGACAAAATCTCACACTGACACAGTGTTGTCTTTTCTGAGAACTCACGGCTGGAAGGTGAACATAGAGAAGAGTTCACTTGTCCCACAGACAAGGGTTCCTTTCTTGGGAACTCTGATAGACTCGGTAGCCATGAAAATATTTTTGACAGAGGTCAGAAAATCAAAGATTCTAAATACTTGCCGAGCACTTCAATCCATTCCTTGGCCATCAGTGGCTCAGTGTATGGAGGTAATTGGATTAATGGTAGCGGCAATGGACATCGTTCCGTTTGCTCGCTTTCATCTCAGACCACTGCAACTCTCAATGGGGATTATGCAGATTTATCTCCTCAGATAAATCTAGATCAAGAGACCAGAAACTCTCTTCTTTGGTGGTTGTCGCCGGATCATCTGTCCCAAGGGACTTGTTTCCGCAGACACTCGTGGGTAATAGTGACAACGGATGCCAGCCTTCTGGGCTGGGGTGCAGTTTGGAACTCCCTGAAGGCTCAGGGTGTTTGGACTCAAGTGGAGTCTCTACTTCCAATCAATATCCTGGAATTGAGAGCAATATTCAATGCGCTTCAGGCGTGGCCTCAGTTGGCTTCGGCCAAATTCATCAGATTCCAGTCGGACAACATCACGACTGGTGCATATATTAATCAGGGGGAACAAGGAGTTCCTTAGCGATGATAGAAGTATCCAAGATAATCCGTTGGGTGGAGGCCCACTCTTGTCATCTGTCAGCGATATACATCCCAGGAGTAGAGAACTGGGAAGCGGATTTTCTAAGTTGACAGACTTTTCATCCGGGGGAGTGGGAGCTTCACCCGAAGGTATTTGCCTCATTGATTCTCAGATCGGGCAGACCAGAATTGGATTTGATGGCATCTTGACAAAATGCCAAGCTTCCAAGATACGGATCCCGGTCAAGGGATCCTCAGGCTGAACTGATAAATGCCTTGGCAGTGCCTTGGTTGTTAAGCCTAGCTTATGTGTTTCCACCGTTTCCTCTCCTTCCACGCGTGATTGCTAGAATCAAACAGGAGAGAGCATCAGTGATCCTGATAGCGACTGCGTGGCCACGCAGGACTTGGTATGCGGATCTAGTGGACATGTCCTCTCTGCCACCGTGGAAACTTCCATTGAGACAGGACCTTCTCATTCAAGGTCCTTTCCAACATCCAAATCTAATTTCTCTGCAGCTGACTGCGTGGAGATTGAACGCTAGATTTTATCGAAGCGAGGATTCTCTGCTTCGGTCATCAATACTTTGATACAGGCCAGAAAGCCTGTCACTAGAAAAATCTATCATAAGATATGGCGTAAATATCTTTATTGGTGTGAATCCAAGGGTTACTCATGGAGTAAAGTTAGGATTCCTAGGGTTCTGTCTTTTCTCCAAGAAGGATTGGAGAAAGGGTTATCAGCGAGTTCCTTAAAGGGACAAATTTCAGCTTTGTCAATTCTGTTTCACAAACGTTTTGCAAATGTGCCAGATGTTCAGTCTTTTTGTCAGGCTCTATCTAGAATTAAGCCTGTATTTAGAACCATTACTCCTCCCTGGAGTTTGAATTTAGTTCTTCGAGTTTTTCAAGGGGTTCCGTTTGAACCCATGCATTCCATGGATATCAAATTATCTTGGAAAGTTCTGTTTTTAGTTGCTATTTCTTCTGCTCGAAGAGTTTCTGAGCTTTCAGCGCTACAGTGTGATTCCCCTTATCTCATTTTTCATTCTGATAAGGTGGTGTTAAGTACCAAACCTGGAATCCTTCCTAAGGCTGTTTCAAATAAGAATATTAATCAGGAAATTGTTGTTCCTTCCTTGTGTCCTAACCGTTCTTCTAAGAAGGAGCGTATGTTGCATAATTTGGATGTGGTCCGTGCCTTAAAGTTTTACTTACAGGCAGCTAAGGATTTCCGTCAATCATCTTCATTATTCATTGTTTATTCTGGAAAGCGTAGGGGTCAGAAAGCAGCCTCCTGAAAGAATTACGGCTCATTCTACTAGGGCTGTGACTTCCACATGGGCTTTTAAAAATGATGCATCTGTTGAACAGATTTGTAAGGCTGCGACTTGGTCGTCCCTTCATACTTTTTCCAAATTTTGCAAATTTGATACTTTTGCTCCTTCTGAGGCTATTTTTGGGAGAAAGGTTCTTCAAGCAATGGTGCCTTCCGTTTAGGTTCCTGCCTTGTCCCTCCCTTTCATCCGTGTCCTATTGCTTTGGTATTGGTTTCCCACAAGTAAGGATGAAATCCATGGACTCGTCATATCTTTGTAAAAGAAAAGTAAATTTATGCTTACCTGATTAATTTCTTTTACAATATGACGAGTCCACGGCCCACCCTGTTATTTTAAGACAGATTTTTTTTATTTTTTGTAAAATTCAGTCACCTCTGCACCTTTTTAGCCTTTCCTTTTCTCTTACTATAACCTTCGGCTGAATGACTGGAAGTGGAGGGGAAGGGAGGGGCTATATATACAGCTCTGCTGTGGTGCTCTTTGCCACTTCCTGTTAGTAGGAGGTTAATATCCCACAAGTAAGGATGAAATCCGTGGACTCGTCATATTGTAAAAGAAATTAATTTATCAGGTAAGTATAAATTTACTTTTTTTGCTAGGGTTGGGATTTGTACATTTTATCGAAATCTTCCAAAACCATATTCTGATATAGTTCAATATATTCGTTTGCTATGTTCGTGGGATTGAAATTGGTTTTGTTCCTAACTGTGGTGTGTATGAATTCATCAAAAAGATGAGTGGCCAGGTTGTCAGTATTAGAAACCAAACGGGTTGAATGTTTATCTGCTGGCATAGAGTCAAAACTCTTTTTTTCTGGAATAGATAATGTATACAAGAAAAGATTGAAAATACCTTGGTCTGGATAAATTCTCTTTCTTGGAGGCAATGGATCTGCCTCTAGAACCTCGTTTTCTAAGAGATGTGGTCTTTTTCCTGGTCTTATTGGTGGTCCCTCGGTTCTCATGGTCGGTCCTACCCCTTAAAAAAAGGGGTGTATTGCTTGTGCTAGGACTCTCAAATTCTGTAATGGAAACTTTAGGATCTGTTAATAAAGGACATAATCTGTTATAATGTTCAAAATGTTCGTGGTGGAGTTTGGAATGTGTGCTATCTTGGTGAGATTTGTAGTTGGAAGAGTTTTGTGATGTTGGAAAGGGTTAGAATTATGTGTTTGTTTGTCGGGGTATTCGTGGTTATGATATTTGAAACTGTTGCTATGTGAATGTCTCATATTCTGTTGAGGCCTCCATGTTTGTTCGTGATGTGTTGATTGGTGGGGTCTATTGTTGTGTTGCTCTGTTTGAACCGATTGATATGAGTAAGAGGGATGAGAATGATAATTGACAAGTGTCTGTGGTGTGTGGTTTTTGTTTGCACTATAATGATGGTAATTGTGTTGTCTATCATCAGGGTTTGTTCTTGGATAGTAATTCCTTTGTGTGTGCTGTCTCTGGTGTGTAGTGTTTTGTTTGTTATGGTTATTGTGCCATTTGTCACTTTGATGCTCACCTCGTGTGTACTTTAGATAATTTTGTTTGTTATTGGTATTGGAATTGCTATTATAAACTCTAGATCTGTTATGTTTCCCATTGTGTACTGTTATCCATTCATTTTGGGAATTTTGAGTGCTGGTATCTTCCTGGTTGGTATTGTCTTTGCGATTGAAACTGTAAACACAATTGTTTATATAGTCTTCATGATCTCTTTGTAATTTTTTATTTTTAATATCGACTATTTTCCCGATATCTTTCCGTTCGTTAATATCTTTAGTAATTTTCAAATAGTCTGGATTTTGTTGATAGACTTTGAGATCAGACTGAATTTTTCAATATTTGTGCTACTCTGACTATATAATTTGCATCTGTGATCTATTAGAATTTTGATTAAGTTATACAGGGAGTGCAGAATTATTAGGCAAGTTGTATTTTTGAGGATTAATTTTATTATTGAACAACAACCATGTTCTCAATGAACCCCAAAAACTCATTAATATCAAAGCTGAATAGTTTTGGAAGTAGTTTTTAGTTTGTTTTTAGTTATAGCTATTTTAGGGGGGATATCTGTGTGTGCAGGTGACTATTACTGTGCATAATTATTAGGCAACTTAACAAAAAACAAATATATACCCATTTCAATTATTTATTTTTACCAGTGAAACCAATATAACATCTCAACATTCACAAATATACATTTCTGACATTCAAAAACAAAACAAAAACAAATCAGTGACCAATATAGCCACCTTTCTTTGCAAGGACACTCAAAAGCCTGCCATCCATGGATTTTGTCAGTGTTTTGATCTGTTCACCATCAATATTGGGTGCAGCAGCAACCACAGCCTCCCAGACACTGTTCAGAGAGGTGTACTGTTTTCCCTCCTTGTAAATCTCACATTTGATGATGGACCACAGGTTCTCAATGGGGTTCAGATCAGGTGAACAAGGAGGCCATGTCATTAGATTTTCTTCTTTTATACCCTTTCTTGCCAGCCACGCTGTGGAGTACTTGGACGCGTGTGATGGAGCATTGTCCTGCATGAAAATCATGTTTTTCTTGAAGGATGCAGACTTCTTCCTGTACCACTGCTTGAAGAAGGTGTCTTCCAGAAACTGGCAGTAGGACTGGGAGTTGAGCTTGACTCCATCCTCAACCCGAAAAGGCCCCACAAACTCATCTTTGATGATACCAGCCCAAACCAGTACTCCACCTCCACCTTGCTGGCGTCTGAGTCGGACTGGAGCTCTCTGCCCTTTACCAATCCAGCCACGGGCCCCATCCATCTGGCCCATCAAGACTCACTCTCATTTCATCAGTCCATAAAACCTTAGAAAAATCAGTCTTGAGATATTTCTTGGCCCAGTCTTGACGTTTCAGCTTGTGTGTCTTGTTCAGTGGTGGTCTTCTTTCAGCCTTTCTTACCTTGGCCATGTCTCTGAGTATTGCACACCTTGTGCTTTTGGGCACTCCAGTGATGTTGCAGCTCTGAAATATGGCCAAACTGGTGGCAAGTGGCATCTTGGCAGCTGCCCGCTTGACTTTTCTCAGTTCATGGGCAGTTATTTTGCGCCTTGGTTTTTCCACACGCTTCTTGCGACCCTGTTGACTATTTTGAATGAAACGCTTGATTGTTCGATGATCACGCTTTAGAAGCTTTGCAATTTTAAGAGTGCTGCATCCCTCTGCAAGATATCTCACTATTTTTGACTTTTCTGAGCCTGTCAAGTCCTTCTTTTGACCCATTTTGCCAAAGGAAAGGAAGTTGCCTAATAATTATGCACACCTGATATAGAGTGTTGATGTCATTAGACCACACCCCTTCTCATTACAGAGATGCACATCACCTAATATGCTTAATTGGTAGTAGGCTTTCGAGCCTATACAGCTTGGAGTAAGACAACATGCATAAAGAGGATGATGTGGTCAAAATACTCATTTGCCTAATAATTCTGCACATCCCTGTATGAACATTCATTGAGGGCGTCATACCATCTCTTAAGAAGATCTATATCATCTTTGAAGGAACAATGTTTAAGAAGTCTCAGGCCTCTGGGTATATATTGAATTTCTAAATATTTAAGATCCCACCAGTGTCTGTGTTCTTTGTTAGTCTCCTCTTCTAAAAGGTAGAAGAGGTCTCTCATGGGTTTGATATCATGAGTGTCTGAAAAAACCTCTGATATCGATACGTCTTTGGAAAGATTGAAGCCCAATCTTTTTGAGCTTCTTTCTTCCTTGGACTGCATTTTATTATAAAGACAATAGACCTATGTTCACAATAGGCCAAATGTTGTTGTTTTGACCCCTAAAAAAAAGATGTGTGAAAAGGATAATGTGTAGAGAAGAGGACAAATCTGTGAAAGATCAACACAAAAACTTTTATTGTGAAATGCGCAAAATTGTTATCAAATGTTACCCAAAAAAATATTGTTGTGAAATATGTAAAATACAAATCAATTATTGCCCAATGGGTGGTCAAGTAATGTCGATAAGTGTATAATATTAATAGAAAAATATAATGAAATAAAAATATTGGTATTTATTATCCTTAAAAAGTAAAAAACATACGTGGATGAGTGGAACAGAAAAGTTAGGTCGATTTAGAAATAGTCCCACTTAGTAAAACGTGTTCAGTGCATATCACTATAGTGTGTACTAGTAAAACATTTGCTGCCTCAGTATAAATAATCACAGCCAAATGTTGTGATAAGAAGGAGTGAATAAAAACTACTAAAATATTAGTGCAACCAATTTAGGAACAAAGTGAATTGATGTGATATAGAATAAAAAGTAATAAATATTATGTATCTGTTGATAACAATAGTGAATAAATAGGACCTATTGTTCAAAAAAACAACATTTGGTCTATCCCACAACCAGTGTGTGTTTAATAGACCACAAATTGCATTCAATGATAGTGAAACAAAAGCTGCTGCCTCATATAACACCCGCTAATAGAAAAATAGATAGAACCCAAAAGGGAACTAACAGAGGCGTGCTAAAAATATGTTCGTGAAATGTTCAAATATTACCAAAAGGTAGTTTGCAACAAGAGTTTTCTGATAAAGTTCCAATGTGCAAGATCCTTGGTAGTAGGTAATATGTAAGTAATATTTCAAATTGGTGATGTAGGGCCGCTCCTCTTGAACCCGGTGTGCAGGGCGATCTAGATAGATATGAAAGCCTGATGTATATTCATATAATAAGTACACCTGTCACAACATTGACTTAGCGAATCTCTTTTTCACTTTGAGTCCACGGGTTTGATTTTCATTGGTCTTGGTATAAGTGACAACTTCCGTTTTGTATCAATCACAAGTGTATATAATGTTGCTATTTGTAACGTTTTGTATTCTCTTTTTATTGCCTGAAGAAACGACCAGTGTTTTGGTCGAGAAACACGTTGCCTTTTAACATTAAAGCGTTCATACCTTTTACATTATTGGAAGTTGTCCTCCTACTTTTAATCTCCCTTATTCCATGGGTTGACAACAGAAATCGTTTGTAATTATTGGAAGCCGTGCAGTGCTGGACACAGCGGAAAATCCTAACAGGAAGCCCCTGCTCAGTGTACTAGCCACTGTTTGAGTGCTAGCCTGCCTTGTTGCACTGGTCACAGTACGGTGCCCATACGTCTGGTAAGCATATTTATCACCAGCATATATCATATTACATGAGACTGATTACACTATGAGGCGCCCTCTTTTTGCTTTTATATCTATCTAGATCGCCCTGCACACCGGTTTCAAGGGGAGCAGCCCTGCATCACCAATTTGAAATATTACTTACATATTACGTACTACCAAGGATCTTGCACATTGGGACTTTATCAGAAAACTCTCGTTGCAAACTACCTTTTGGTAATATTTGAACATTTCACGAACATATTTTTAGCGTGCCTCTGTTACTTCCCTTTTGGGTTCTATCTATTTTGCCTCTTATTTGTACCCTCCCGTTAGCATTCAGTGCCCTCTGTAGCTTGAGTATAATTTCCCACAAGTAATGAATGCAGATGTGGACTCTCCCTGTATTTAGAAGGAAAACATAAATTATGACTTACCAGATAATTTCCTTTCCTTCGATTAAGGGAGAGTCCACAGCTCCCGCCCGTACTCTCTGGTGGGTGGCCCTAAATTCAAGTTGTTTTTCTTCTCCTGATATTTCTCCTACTGTTCCTTGTTCCCTTGGCAGAATGACTGGGGGATGAGGGAAGTGGGGGAGGTATTTAAGCCTTTGGCTGGGGTGTCTTTGCCTCCTCCTGGTGGCCAGGTTCTGTATTCCCACAAGTAATGAATGCAGCTGTGGACTCTCCCTGTATCAAAGGAAAGGAAATGATCTGGTAAGTCATAATTTTTTTTTTCCCTTGCATTCTTTAAGAATTCCTAGGATTTTGCAGTTCTTACAGGATGGTCTGGGGCCTATCTGCCTTTTCTCTGAACAGCCATATTTCTGCCCTCTCAGTCTTGTTTCATAGGAAGATTGCTAATCTTCCTGATATTAATTGTTTTGTTCAGGCTTTGGTTTGTATTAAACCTGTAATCAAGCCAATTTCTCCTTGATGGAATCTTAAAGGGACAGTCAAGTCCAAAAAAAAACTTTCATGATTTAAACAGGGCATGTAATTTTAAACTTTCCAATTTACTTTTATCACCAATTTTGCTTTGTTCTCTTGCTATTCTTAGTTGAAAGCTAAACCTAGGAGGTTAATATGCTAATTTCTTAGAACTTGAAGACTGCCTCTAATCTGAATGCAATTTGACCACTAGCGGGCATTAGTTCATGTCTTTCATATAGATAACATTGAGCTCATGCATGTGAAGTTACCCTGGAGTGAGCACTGATTGGCTAAAATGCAAGTCTGTCAAAACAACTGAAACAAGGGGGCAGTTTGCAGATTCTTAGATACAAGGTAATCACAGAGGTAAAAAGTGTATTTCTATAGCAGTGTTGGTTATGGAAAACTGGGGAATGGGTAATAAAGGGATTATCTTTCTTTTTAAATAACAAAAATTCTGGTGTTGACTGTCCCTTTAACTTGGTGTTAAGGGTTTTGCAGACTTCTCCTTTTGAACCTATGCATAAGGTGGATATTAAACTGCTTTCTTAGAAGGTGGTATTTCTCTTGGCTATCTCTTCTGTTTTAGAATATTATGCTCCTTTTTGTGATCCTCCTTATCTAAGTTTTCATCAGGATAAGGCAGTTTTACAGACTACTTTTGACTTTTTGCCTAAGGTTGGTTCTTCGGACAACATTAGCAGAGAGATTATTGCCCCTTCTTTGTGTCTTAATCCCAAGAATGCTTCAGTGATATCTTTACATGCCTGGATGTTGTTAGGGTATTGAAATATAAAATTGATGCTACTAGGGACTTTAGTCAAACATCTTGATTTTTCATACACTTTTTTTTTTTTCTAGGAAAGGACAAAATGTTTCCGTTGTTTCTTTGGCCTCTTGGTTGAAACTTTCACAATTTTTTGAGCACATATTTCTTTTTCCTGCTCCTTTTTTATGGCTCGTATTCCTTTTTTACCTCACTATGCTTGGCTATACAGTAGACTGAGGTACGTGGGAGGTTTTTTATAGGGCTCTTGGGGTTTGGGAATCTTTGCCGCCTCCTCATGGTAGAGAAAAGGAATTCCCAGGAGTAATGGATTATTGACTCTCACCACCATAAAAGAACAGAATTTATTAGGTAAGCATAAATTAAGTTTTAAAATAAAAATAAGTCTATAAATCTAATGAGAAAAAGGGCCCTTTTAAAAGGGCTATGTATGTATTGCTCTCACACTAAAGTAGCATGCTTCACTGGTTTCCACCTAGAAGCAGCTCAGGCATCATTTTCACCATTCCTGTAGTGCTCCTCTCTTTTTGTTTTGGAACATATTTTATTATTATTACATTCCACAAAGCAGGCGCTGCACTGGGCTTACACGTTTCGGCTGTATAGCTGTAGTCATAGCCTATAGTGCTGTGCCTTGCGTCACTACTTAAAACAGCAAGAACAATTTGATTGGCTGATTAAGAGCAAAATTGATTAAAATCACGCCTGCTAAGTCTTTAATTATTTCATTGTATATTGCTCGCAAAGGACTTGTAGGGGAATAAATTACTATACAAACATCTAATAATTATAGGTCTACCTCAAACTACACAAAAATTGATAGCGGGGGACCTTAGACAGCTAAGAAATATGTTGCTAAACATATAAATGAGCACAGGATACTATACATATACAGTATATACTATATACAGTTGCATGAAAAAGTATGTGAACCCTTTGGAATGATATGGATTTCTGCACAAATTGGTCATAAAATGTGATCTGATCATCTAAGTCAAAACAATAGACAATCACAGTCTGCTTAAACTAATAACACACAAAGAATGAAATGTTGCCATGTTTTTATTGAACACACCATGTAAACATTCACAGTGCAGGTGGAAAAAGTATGTGAACCCTTGGATTTAATAACTGGTTGAACCTCCTTTGGCAGCAATAACTTCAACCAAACGTTTCCTGTAGTTGCAGATCAGACGTGCACAACGGTCAGGAGTAATTCTTGACCATTCCTCTTTACAGAACTGTTTCAGTTCAGCAATATTCTTGGGATGTCTGGTGTGAATCGCTTTCTTGAGGTCATGCCACAGCATCTCAATCGGGTTGAGGTCAGGACTCTGACTGGGCCACTTCAGAAGGCGTATTTTCTTCTGTTTAAGCCATTCTGTTGTTGATTTACTTCTATGCTTTGGGTCATTGTCCTGTTGCAACACCCATCTTCTGTTGAACTTCAGCTGGTAGACAGATGGCCTTAAGTTCCCCTGCAAAATGTCTTGATAAACTTGGGAATTCATTTTCTTTCATGTAATTAGCAAGAGTCCATGAGCTAGTGACGTATGGGATATACATTCCTACCAGGAGGGACAAAGTTTCCCAAACCTCAAAATGCCTATTAATACACCCCTCACCACACCCACAATTCAGTTTTTACAAACTTTGCCTAGATTCTACGTTGATGTGCGCTTCGCAGCAGGCTGGAGCCCGGTTTTCCTCTCAGAGTGCAGTGAATGTCAGAGGGATGTGAAGAGAGTATTGCCTATTTGAATACAATGGTCTTCCTCTAGGGGATCTATTTCATAGGTTCTCTGTTATCGGTCGTAGAGATTTCTTCTCCTACCTCCCTTTTCAGATCGACGATATACTCTTATATACCATTACCTCTACTGATTCTCGTTTCAGTACTGGTTTGGCTTCCTACTATATGTAGATGAGTGTCTTAGGGTAAGTAAGTCTTATTTTATTTATGACACTCTAAAGTTTAAGTTTAATATAAGTTTAAACTTATATTTGCCATGATTCAGGATAATCAGTATTCCTTCATTCAGACTGTCAGTTTCATTTTTTGGGATAATGCATATGAATAAATATTTTTTCTTACCTTAAAATTATTTTCAATTGACTTTTTTCCCTGCGGGCTGTTAGGATCGCAGGGGCTGAAATGCTTAAATTTATTGCGTCATTCTTGGCGGCTTAATTGACGCCGGAAGTTTATTCGTGGTTGCGTCATTTTTTACGTTTATGTATTTTAGAAGTTCTTTTGCGCCAAAAAATGTGGGCGTCGTTTTTTTCGCCGTCAGAGGATGTGGCGTCATTCTTGGTGCCAAAAAAATATGGGCGTTGTACTTGGCGCCAATAATGTGGGCGTCATACTTGGCACCAAAAAAATGTGGGCGTCATTCTTGTCTCCACCTTTTTCCACATTATTTAAGTCTCACTTTTTCATTGCTTCTGGTTGCTAGAGGCTTGTTCATTTGGCATTTTTTCCCATTCCTGAAAACTGTCATTTAAGGAATTTGATAATTTTGCTTTATATGTTGTTTTTTTCTATTACATATTGCATAGATGTCTCAACCTGACCCTGGATCAGAATCTACTTCTGGAAAGACGCTGCCTGATGCTGGTTCTACCAAAGTTAAGTGCATTTGTTGTAAACTTTTGGTATCTGTTCCTCCGGCTGTAGTTTGTGTTAGCTGTCATGATAAACTTTCTAATGCAGATAGTGTTTCCATTAGTAATAATCCTTTACCCCGTTGTTTTTCTTCAACATCTAATGTTCAGGATGTTCCTGTTAATGTGAAAGAATTTGTTTCTAATTCTATTAGGAAGGCTCTGTCTGTTATTCCTCCTTCCAGCAAACGTAAAAGGTCTTTTAAAACTTCTCATATTTCAGCTGAATTTTAAGTGACCGCCATCATTCTGACTTATCTGTTTCTGATGAGGATCTATCTGGTTCATAATATTCTGCCTCAGATATTGACACTGATAAATCTTCATATTTATTTAAAATGGAATTTATTCGTTCTTTACTTAAAGAAGTATTGATTGCATTAGATATGGAGGAGTCTAGTCCTCTTGATACTAAATCTACTAAGCGTTTAAATTCGGTTTTTAAACCTCATGTAGTTATTCCAGAAGTTTTTTCCAGTTCCTGATGCTATTTCAGAAGTAATTTCTAGGGAATGGAATAGTCATGGGTACCTCATTTACTACTTCTCCAAGGTTTAAGAAATTGTACCCTGTGCCATCTGATAGATTCGAGTTTTGGGACAAAATCCCTAAAGTTGATGGGGCTATCTCTACTCTTGCTAAACGTACTACTATTCCTACGGCAGATAGTACTTCCTTTAAGGATCCTTTAGATAGGAAGCTTGAATCCTTTCTAAGGAGAGCTTATTTATGTTCAGGTAATCTTCTTAGACCTGCTATTTCTTTGGCTGATGTTGCTGCAGCTTCCACTTTTTGGTTGGAGGCTTTAGCGCAACAAGTGTCAGACCATAATGCTTATTGCATTGTTAAACTTCTTCAACATGCTAATAACTTTATTTGTGATGCCATTTTTTATATCATTAGAATTGATGTCAGGTATATGTCTTTAGCTATTTTAGCTAGAAGAGCTTTATGGCTTAAATCTTGGAATGCAGATATGACTTCTAAGTCAACTTTACTTTGTCTTTCTTTCCAAGGTAATAAATTATTTGGTTCACAGTTGGATTCAATTATTTCAACTGTTACTGGGGGGGAAAGGAACCTTTTTGTCTCAGGACAAAAAATCTAAAGGTAAATACAGGGCTGCTAATCGTTTTTGTTCCTTTCGTCAGAATAAGGAACAGAAGCCTGACCCTTCCCCTAAAGGAACAGTTTCCGTTTGGAAACCATCTCCAGTCTGGAATAAATCCAAGCCTTTTAGAAAGTCAAAACCAGCTCCCAAGTCCACATGAAGGTGCGGCCCTCATTCCAGCACAGCTGGTAGGGGGCAGGTTACGATTTTTCAAAGATATTTGGATCAATTCGATTCACAGTCTTTGGATTCAGAACATTGTTTTACAAGGGTACAGAATAGGTTTCAAGGTAAGACCACCTGTGAGAAGATTTTTTCTCTCTCGCATTCCAGTAAACCCAGTGAAGGCTCAGGCATTTCTGAAATGTGTTTCAGACCTAGAGTTGGCTGGGGTAATTGTGCCAGTTCCAGTTCTGGAACAGGGTCTGGGGTTTTATTCAAATCTATTCATTGTACCAAAGAAGGAGAATTCCTTCAGACCAGTTCTGGATCTAAAAATATTGAATCGTTATATAAGGATACCAACATTCAAAATGGTAACTATAAGGACTATTCTGCCTTTTGTTCAGCAAGGGCATTATATGTCTACAATAGACTTACAGGATGCATATCTTCATATTCTAATTCATCCAGATCACTATCAGTTCCTGAGATTCTCTTTTCTAGACGAGCATTACCAGTTTGTTGCTCTTCCGTTTGGCCTAGCAACAGCTCCAAGGATTTTTTCAAAGGTTCTCGGTGCCCTTCTCTCGGTGATCAGGGAACAGGGTATTGCGGTATTTCCTTATGTGGACGATATCTTGGTACTTGCTCAGTCTTTACATTCTGCAGAATCTCATACGAATCAACTTGTGTTGTTGCTTCAAAGACATGGTTGGAGGATCAATTTACCAAAGAGTTCATTGTTTCCTCAGACAAAGGTAACCTTTTTGGGATTCCAAATAGATTCAGTGTCCATGACTCTGTCTCTAACAGAAAAGAGACGTCTGAAGTTGGTTTCAGCTTGTCGAAACCTTCAGTCTCAATCGTTCCCTTCGGTAGCTTTGTGCATGGAAATTGTAGGTCTCATGACTGCTGCATCAGACGCGATCCCCTTTGCTCGCTTTCACATGAGACCTCTTCAGCTTTGTATGCTGAACCTGTGGTGCAGGGATTATACAAAGATATCACAATTAATATCCTTAAATCCCATTGTTCGATCTTCTCTGACTTGGTGGTTGAATCACCATCGTCTAATTCAAGGGGCCTCTTTTGTTCGTCCAACCTGGACTGTAATCTCAACAGATGCGAGTCTTTCAGGTTGGGGAGCTGTATGGGGATCTCTGACAGCGCAGGGGGTTTGGGAATTTCAGGAGGCGAAATTACCAATCAACATTTTGGAACTCCGTGCAATTTTCAGAGCTCTTCAGTTCTGGCCTCTTCTGAAGAGAGAATCGTTTATTTGTTTTCAGACAGACAATGTCACAACCGTGGCGTATGTCAATCATCAAGGGGGTACTCACAGTCCTCAGGCTATGAAAGAAGTATCTCGGATACTTGTATGGGCGGAATCCTGCTCCTGTCTAATCTCTGCGGTTTCATATCCCAGGTGTAGACAATTGGGAAGCGGATTATCTGTCGCCAGGACGTTACATCCGGGTGAATGGTCTCTTCACCCAGAGGTATTTTCTTCAGATTGTTCAAATCTGGGAACTTCCAGAAAATAGATCTGATGGCCTCTCATCTAAACAAGAAACTTCCCAGGTATCTGTCCAGATCCAGGGATCCTCAGGCGGAAGCAGTGGACGCGCTGTCGCTTCCTTGGAATTATCAACCTGCTTATATCTTTCCGCCTCTAGTTCTTCTTCCAAAAGTGATTTCCAAAATTCTAATGGAACGTTCGTTTGTATTGCTGGTGGCTCCAGCATGGCCTCACAGGTTTTGGTATGCGGATCTCGTTAGGACGGCAAGTTGCCAACCTTGGACACTTCCGTTAAGGCCAGACCTTCTATCTCAAGGCCCTTTTTTTCCATCAGGATCTCAAATCATTAAATTTGAAGGTATGGAGATTGAACGCTTGATTTTTAGTCATAGAGGTTTCTCTGACTCAGTGATTAATACTATGATACAGGCTCGTAAATCTGTGTCTAGAAAGATTTATTATCGAGTCTGGAAGACTTACATTTCTTGGTGTTCTCATAAATTCTCTTGGCATTCTTTTAGAATTCCAAGAATTTTACAGTTTCTTCAGGATGGTTTGGATAAGGGTTTGTCTGCAAGCTCTTTGAAAGGTCAAATCTCTGCTCTTTCTGTTCTTTTTCACAGAAAGATTGCTAATCATCCTGATATTCATTGTTTTGTTCAGGCTTTGGTTCATATCAAGCCTGTCATTAAGTCAATCTCTCCTCCTTGGAGTCTTAATTTGGTTCTGAGGGCTTTACATGCTCCTCTGTTTGAACCTATGCATTCTCTGGATATTAAATTACTTTCTTGGAAAGTGTTGTTTCCTTTTAGCCATCTCTTCTGCTAGAAGAGTTTCTGAGTTTATCTGCTCTTTCTTGTGAATCTCCTTTCCTGATATTTCATCAGGATAAGGCAGTGTTGCGGACTTCATTTAAATTTTTACCTAAGGTTGTGAATTCTAACAACATTAGTAGAGAGATTGTTGTCCCTTCATTATGTCCTAATCCTAAGAATTCTCTGGAGAAATCTTTACATTCTTTGGATGTAGTTAGAGCTTTGAAATATTATGTTGACGCTACTAAAGGTTTTAGAAAGACTTCTAGTCTATTTGTCATCTTTTTTGGTTCCAGAAAAGGTCAGAAGGCTTCTGCCATTTCTTTGGCATCTTGGTTAAAGTCTTTGATTCATCATGCTTATGTAGAGTCGGGTAAGTCCCCGCCTCAAAGGATTACAGCTCATTCTACTAGGTCAGTTTCTACTTCCTGGGCTTTTAGGAATGAAGCTTCTGTTGATCAGATTTGCAAAGCAGCAACTTGGTCTTCTTTGCATACTTTTACTAAATTCTACCATTTTGATGTTTTCTCCTCTTCAGAAGCAGTTTTTGGTAGAAAAGTACTTCAGGCAGCTGTTTCAGTTTGATTCTGCTGCTTATTATTTCATTTTTTGATTTGGGTTGTGGATTATTTTTTCAGCGCAATTGGCTGTCTTTATTTTATCCCTCCCTCTCTAGTGACTCTTGCGTGGAAGTTCCACATCTTGGGTATCTGCTATCCCATACGTCACTAGCTCATGGACTCTTGCTAATTACATGAAAGAAAACATAATTTATGTAAGAACTTACCTGATAATTTCATTTCTTTCATATTAGCAAGAGTCCATGAGGCCCACCCTTTTTTTGTGGTGGTTATGATTTTTTTTGTATAAAGCACAATTATTCCAATTCCTTATTTTTTTATGCTTTCGCTTCTTTCTTATCAACCCCACTTCTTGGCTATTCGTTAAACTGAATTGTGGGTGTGGTGAGGGGTTGTATTTATAGGCATTTTGAGGTTTGGGAAACTTTGCCCCTCCTGGTAGGAATGTATATCCCATACGTCACTAGCTCATGGACTCTTGCTAATATGAAAAGAAATGAATTTATCAGGTAAGTTCTAACATAAATTATGTTTTTCCTTCGATGATAGCAATCCGTCCAGCCCTGCCGCAGCCAAAGCAGCCCCAAACCATGATGCCCCCCACCACCATACTTCACAGTTGGAATGAGGTTTTGATGTTGGTGTGCTGTGCCTCTTTTTTGCCACACATAGTGTTGTGTGTTTCTTCCAAACAACTCCAATTTGGTTTCATCTGTCCACAGAATATTTTGCCAGTACTGCTGTGGAACATCCAGGTGCTCTTGTGCAAACTGTACACGTGCAGCAATGTTTTGTTTGGACAGCAGCCCCAAGGCAGAACATACAGTGATCTGAGATGTCATCGCAGAAAATGCAGCATGTCTGCAGAAAGAATAGGACACATGCAGGAACTGTTAGCGCTTGAACTTTGTAGTGCTGCTCCACATTAGACATTTCTCCTCAAACAGAGCTGTGCTCTGGTTGCACTGTGTAAGTTTTCCTTAGCACAGTGCATCCAGAGCAAAGTGCTGTTTGAAGTGAGCAGTCAAATATGCATTAGCGCTGCAAAGCAGCAGCGCATTGCTTGTTGACTTGCTCTCCGAGAAAAAAAAATCAAACCCCCACCCTAGTCTTTCCCAGTCTGCAAAGCTGTTTATTCTGAATGTAAGACGTTAGTATGAGCTTTGCATCTTTTTTATTACTACATTTCTATGTTAGACCAAGAGAAAAGGAAACATATTTATTCAAGAGACATTTTAAAATTTTCTTTTTATGAATGCAGCCAATTTGCAATGCAATTTTCAACTACTGCACTATATTATAAAACATTAAAAATTGCTTTATTCTTCAGTTAATCAACATATTGCAATTTATCTGGTGCCTTAGTATAACTGTCTAATTTAAAATTGAATTTAATTTAAAAATAACCTGCAGAAAATTTTTCACTAAAAAAAATCTCATCGCAGAAAGTGAAGAAAAGTTCTGCCTCTGGGGACAGCAGTGGCTTCCTCTGTGGTATCCTCCCATGAAATCCATTCTTGTTTAGTGTTTTACTTATTGTAGATTTGCTAACAGGGATGTTAGCATTTGCCAGTGACTTTTGTAAGTCTTTAGCTGACACTCTAGGATTCTTCCTCACCTCATTGAGCAGTCTGCGCTGTGCTCTTGCAGTCATCTTTACAGGACGGCCACTTCTAGGGAGAGTAGCAGCAGTGCTGAACTTTCTCCATTTATAGACAATTTGTATTACCGTGGACTGATGAACAGCAAGGCTTTTGGAGATACTTTTATAACCCTTTCCAGCTTTATGCAAGTCAACAATTCTTAATCGTAGGTTTTCTGAGAGCTCTTTTGTAAGAGGCATCATTCACATCAGGCAATGCTTCTTGTGAAAAGCAAACCAGAACTGGTGTGTGTTTTTTATAGGGCAGGGCAGCTGTAACCAACACCTCCAATCTCATCTCATTGATTGGACTCCAGTTTGCTGACATCTCACTCCAATTAGCTCTTGGAGATGTCATTGGTCTAGGGGTTCACATACTTTTTCCACCTGCACTGTGAATGTTTACATGGTGTGTTCAATAAAAACATGGCAACATTTCATTATTTGTGTGTTATTAGTTTAAGCAGACCGTGATTGTCTATTGTTGTGACTTAGATGATGATCAGATCACATTTTTATGACCAATTTGTGCAGAAATCCATATAATTCCAAAGGGTTCACACACACTTTTTCTTGCAACTGTGTATATATATATATATATATATATATATATATATATATATATATTATATATATATATATATATATATATATATATATAAAATAGCAACTGGCTCTGAGTATTCCAGCTTGGAGAGCACATTTTATACTATTAAGGTGAAATCATTGTTGTGACCTTAAAGGGACACTGAACGCAAAAAAAAATTCTATCGTGATTCAGATAGAGCATGCAATTTTAAGCAACTTTCTAATTTACTCCTATTATCAAATTTTCTTCATTCTCTTGGTATCTTTATTTGAAATGCAAGAATGTAATAAAAAACTGCTGTCCAGAGGGACTTGGTATGCAGACCTGGTGGACATGTCATCTCTTCCACCATGGACTCTGCCACTGAGACAGGACCTTCTGATTCAAGGTCCGTTCCAGCATCCAAATCTAGTTTCTCTGCGACTGCTTGGAGATTGAACGCTTGATCTTTTCCAAGCGGGGGTTCTCTGAGTCGGTCATAGATACCTTGATTCAGGCTCGAAAGCCTGTCACCAGGAAAATTTATCATAAGATATGGCGTAAATATCTTTATTGGTTAGAATCCAAAGGCTACTCATGGAGTAAGATCAGGATTCCTAGGATTTTGTCCTTTCTTCAAGAAGGATTGGAGAAGGGGCTATCAGCTAGTTCCTTAAAGGGACAGATATCTGCTTTATCAATTCTTCTGCACAAACGTCTGGCAGATGTTCCAGGCGTTCAGTCGTTCTGTCAGGCTTTAGTTAGAATCAAGCCTGTGTTTAAACCTGTTGCTCCGCCATAGAGTTTGAATTTAGTTCTTAAGGTTCTTCAAGTGGTTCCGTTTGAACCTATGCATTCCATAAATATTAAGCTTCTATTTTGGAAAGTTCTGTTTTTAGTTGCTATCTCTTCGGCTCGAAGAGTTTCTGAACTATCTGCATTACAATGCGACTCGCCTTATCTTGTTTTCCATGCTGATAAGGTGGTTTTGCGTACCAAACCTGGATTCCTTCCTAAGGTTGTTACTAATAAGAATATTAATCAGCAAATTATTGTTCCTTCTTTGTGCCCTAATCCTTCCTCTAAGAAGGAGCGTCTATTGCACAACTTGGACGTGGTTTGTGCTTTAAAGTTTTACTTGCAAGCGACCAAAGATTTCTGTCAAACATCTTCTTTGTTTGTTTTCTATTCTGGAAAACGTAGAGGTCAAAAAGCTACGGCTACCTCTCTTGCCTTTTGGCTGAAAAGCATCATCGTTTGGCATACGAGACTGCTGGACAGCAGCCTCCTGAAATAATTACAGCTCACTCTACTAGAGCGGTGGCTTCCACATGGGCTTTTAAAAATTATGCTTCTGTTGAACAGATTTGTAAGGCTGCGACTTGGTCTTCGCTTCATACCTTTTCCAAATTTTATAAATTTGACACCTTTGCTTCTTCGGAGGCTTTTTTTTGGGAGAAAAGTTCTTCAAGCAGTGGTGCCTTCTGTTTAAACCATCTGTCTTAACCATCTGTCTTGTCCCTCCCGTTTATTCGTGTCCTGTAGCTTTGGTATTGTATCCCACAAGTAAAGGATAAATCCGTGCACTCGTCTAACCTTTATAAAAGAAAACTAAATTTATGACACAGACAGATTATATTTTTTTTATTTAAAAACCTCTGCACCTTGTAGTTTCTCCTTTTTCTTCCTGTATCTTCGCTCGAATGACTGGGGGGTGGAGCTAAGGGAGGAGCTATATAAACAGCTCTTTGCCACTTCCTGTTAGCAGGAGGATGATATCCCACAAGTAAAGGATTAATCCGTGGACTTGTCTTACCATAGAAGAAATCAATTTATCAGGTAAGCATACATTTAGTTTTTAAAATTATATTATTAGTTAAAACTTTCCTAGATTGGAATCAAAACCCAGGCTTAATGGTATTGAAGCACTGATAAAACCACAGTTCTTTTAATTTTTTAAAAATAACTTCATCATAGAAACATTGGAATTACACTAAAATATGCTTTTGTTTAGTATAAAACTCCTATTATTTAAAACTTACTTGTATCATCCCAATGTTTCCACAAAATACTTACACCTTTATTAGGAACCAAGTCCAGTCAGTCTTAGGTTTATAGAAAACCACACAGCTATCACATGCTGTTTGATATGGAGGTGAAATTATCCTATATTTGTTTTACTTTTTATTTAAAAAATATGTATAACATTTTTTTGTGTAGAATTTGTTTTTTTATTTGTATTTAAAATCACACATATCCATCTATATTTACATTTCAATTTCACACAAATCACTAATTGTACATTTTTTGAGTGATGTTATTAAACTTTCAATCTTATCTCTTTCTTATTTACTGTTACTTTAAAACTTTTTTGGATTTTCTGTTGTGGGCGTGGCTCTTCCAATATTAGCCTTGTATTCAGTCACTTAAAGGGACAGTCTAGTATAAATTAAACTTTCATTATTCAGATAGGACTTTTAATTTTAATCAACTTTCCAATTTACTTTTATCATCAAATTTGTTTTTTTCTCTTGGTAGTCTTAGTTTAAACTAAACATAGGTAGACTCATATGCTAATTTTTAAGCCTTTGAGGGCTGCCTCTTATCACATGCTTTTTAAATCTCTTTTCAACACAAAGAGACAGAAAGTACACGTGGGCCATATAGATAACACTGTGTTCAGGCACAGAGGGTTATTTAAGATCTAGCACAAAACAATGCTAAATGCAAGACAATAGAAAATAACAAGTCACAGTCATGTGATTAGGGGGCTGGAAGAAGGTTTCTAGATTAAAGGTAATCACAGAGGTAAAAAGTATATTAATATAACTGTTGGTTTTGCAAAGCTGGGGAATGGGTAATAAAGGGATTATCTATCTTTTAAAACAATAACAGTTCTATGGTAGACTGTCCCTTTAAGAGCTGCATGATTGCGTTTTAAAGTAATTCATCTTACAAACAACATGAGGGGAAATAATTTTATAATTATCTCTCTCAATGTCATGTTGGAAAAGATTCAGATAAGAATTGTACAATAGTAATTAACTGTTCTCTTACTTTGGAAAAAATACAACATTTCACTTTCTCTACTTGCATTCCATCTCTTTTCATGGTCAAGATCATTTCTGTTTTCTTTAAGATTTTCTTTTTCTATCATTTTAGAGTTTTAGCATGAAGGCTTCTTCTCTGGTCGGAATAATAGGTACCTTATGGTTTTAGTCGGCTATATAAGTAATATCTGGGATAAAATGGGCACAGGATCCTTTAGTACAGTTTTTTCATGCAGCTTTATGTATTGGTCATTTAGAAAAATTAAAATGTTCCTTTATGGTATCTTCAATTAGCCATTACATCATGTGGTATATGACTTCAGATTACTTTTTATTAGCAATTACCTTAGCACACAGAATGACTGAAGTATAGGCTTTATCATGTGCCATACCACCAACCTCAAAGGCTAACCAGGGCTAGCGCCTACTGCTCTTCATACAGCATACTGATTTAGGCTGTATCCGGAGCAGCAGATAACCAAACCTTAGATTATGGGCAAGTGGTATGGCCTGTGTTTGACTTTAACATCTCCCTTTTAAAAAAAGCTTTTTTAAATGTTTTTAAAAACATTTATTTTCTTTCCATAAGGCAGGGAGAGTCCACAACTTAATTCCTTACTGTTGGGAAATACAACACCTGGCCACCAGGAGGAGGCAAAGACACCCCAGTCAAAGGCTTAAATATACCTCCCACTTCCCTTATTCCCCAGTCATTCTTTGCCATTCATCATGGCGAACATTATTATTAACGAATGGGAAAAAATAGGAACTTCTTTTTCACCCTCGTCTACTTTTAAAAAATTATTCCTGGTCCCTGACTCTCAATAGATTTGTGGGGCTCCATCCCGAAGGTGGATGGCGCTATCTCCACGCTGGCAAAGTATACTTCTATCCCTCTGGAGGATAGTTCTTCTTTCTCCAACATTGGTGTGTCCGGTCCAAGGCGTCATCCATAACTTGTGGGAATATTCTCTTCCCCAACAGGAAATGGCAAAGAGCACAGCAAAAGCTGTCCATATAGTCCCTCCCAGGCTCCGCCCCCCAGTCATTCTCTTTGCCGCTCTGAACAAGTAGCATCTCCACGGAGATGGTGAAGAGTATGTGGTGTTTAGTTGTAGTTTTTTTATTCTTCTATCAAGAGTTTGTTATTTTAAAAATAGTGCTGGTATGTACTATTTACTCTGAAACAGAAAGAGATGAAGAGTTCTGTTTAAAAGAGGAGTATGATTTTAGCAGCAGTAACTAAAATCGATTGCTGTTCCCACACAGGACTGTTGAGATGAGAGAACTTCAGTTGGGGGGAACAGTTTGCAGACTTTTCTGCTCAAGGTATGACTAGCCATTTTTCTAACAAGACTGTGTAATGCTGGAAGGCTGTCATTTTTCCCTCATGGGGATCGGTAAGCCATTTTCTTAGACTTAGAAAGAATAAAGGGCTTATTATGGGCTATTAACTGGTGGACACTCTTAAGGGCTAAATCGATTGTTTATTTAAGTTATATTTGGAAAGTTTGAATTAATTTTCACACTTTTATTGTTTGGGGAACGTTTTTATCGCCAGGCACTAGTTTAGACACCTTCCCAGTCAGGAAGGGCCTTTCACTATAGTAGGCAGAGCCTCATTTTCGCGCCATTATTGCGCAGTTACTTTTGAGTACAGTGCATGCAGCTGCATGTGTGAGGGTCTGGTATCCACTGAAAACGTTCCTAGAAGGCTTGAATTGGTATCGTATACCCCCCTGGGATTGGTAAAGTCGCAACAAAGGCTGTGGCTGGGTCTGTAGTGGGGTTAAAATTGCAAACGGCTGAAAATTGGGGTGCAATACTTTGAATGCATTAAGACACTGTGGTGAAAATTTGGTAAAGATTGGATAATTCCTTCATAGTTTTTCACATATTCAGTAATAAAGTGTGCCCTGTTTAACATTTAAAGAGACAGTAACGGTTTTGTTTTAAAAACTTTTTTTGTACTTTTTTAACCAGTTTAAAGCCTGTTTAACATGTCTGTACCTTCAGATAGATCATGTTCTGTATGTATGGAAGCCAATGTGGTTCCCCCTTCAAATATATGTGATAATTGTGCCATAGCGTCCAAACATAGTAAGGACAGTACTGTCACAAATAGTAAGGTTGCCCAGGATGATTCCTCAAACGAAGGAAGTAGAGATAGTTCTACATCATCTCCTTCTGTGTCTATACCAGTTATGCCCGCGCAGGCGACCCCTAGTACTTCTAGCGCGCCAATGCTTGTTACTATGCAACAATTGACGGCAGTAATGGATAACTCCATAGCTAATATTTTATCCAAAATGCCAGCATTTCAGAGAAAGCGCGATTGCTCTGTTTAAACACTGTAGAGCAGGGAGGGCGCTGATGATAATTTTTCTGTCATACCCTCACACCAATCTGAAGTGGCAGTGAGGGAGGGTTTGTCAGATGGAGAAATTTCTGATACAGGAAGAATTTCTCAGCAGGCAGAACCTGATGTTGTGACATTTAAATTTAAATTAGAGCATCTCCGCGCATTACTTAAGGAGGTGCTATCTACTCTGGATGATTGTGACAATCTGGTCATCCCAGAAAAATTGTGCAAGATGGACAAGTTCCTAGAGGTCCCGGTGCACCCTGATGCCTTTCCGATACCTAAACGGGTGGCGGACATAGTGAATAAGGAGTGGGAGAAGCCAGGCATACCTTTTGTCCCTCCTCCTATATTTTAAAAATTGTTCCCTATGGTCGACCCCAGGAAGGACTTATGGCAAACAGTCCCTAAGGTCGAGGGGGCGGTTTCTACACTAGCCAAGCGCACGACAATTCCCATTGAGGACAATTGTGCTTTCAAAGATCCTATGGATAAAAAATTGGAGGGTTTGCTTAAAAAGATTTTTGTACAGCAAGGTTACCTCCTTCAACCTATTTCGTGCATTATTCCTGTCACTACAGCGGCGTGGTTCTGGTTCAATGAACTGGAAAAGTCGCTCAGTAGGGAGACTCCGTATGAGGAAGTCATGGACAGAATTCACGCACTTAAGTTAGCTAATTCCTTTATTTTAGACGCCGCTTTGCAGCTAGCGAGGTTAGCGGCGAACAATTCAGGGTTTGCAATTGTGGCGCGCAGAGTCTTGGTCTTGGTCGGCGGATGTATCTTCCAAGACAAAATTGCTTAATATCCCTTTCAAAGGTAAGACCCTTTTTGGGCCAGAATTGAAAGAGATTATTTCAGACATCACTGGGGGAAAGGGCCATGCCCTCCCACAAGATAGACCTTTCAAGGCTAAGAATAAGTCCAATTTTCGTTCCTTTCGCAATTTCAGGAACGGACCGGCTTCCAACTCTGCAGCCTCTAGACAAGAGGGTAACGCTTCCCAGACTAAACCAGCTTGGAAACCAATGCAAGGCTGGAACAAGGGGTAAACAGGCCAAGAAGCCTGCTGCTGCTACCAAGACAGCATGAAGGGGTAGCCCCCGATCCGGGACCGGATCTAGTAGGGGGCAGACTCTCTCTCTTTGCTCAGGCTTGGGCAAGAGATGTTCAGGATCCCTGGGCACTAGAAATAGTCTCTCAGGGTTATCTTCTAGAATTCAAGGAATTACCCCCAAGGGGAAGGTTCCACATGTCTCACTTATCTTCAAACCAAATAAAGAGACAGGCATTCTTACATTGTGTAGAAGACCTGTTAAAGATGGGAGTGATACACCCAGTTCCAACTGTGGAACAATGTCAGGGGTTTTACTCAAATCTGTTTGTAGTTCCCAAAAAAGAGGGAACTTTCAGACTAATTCTGGATTTAAAAATTCTAAACAAATTTCTCAGAGTTCCATCGTTCAAAATGGAAACCATTCGAACAATTTTACCTACAATCCAGGAGGGTCAATTTATGTCTACCGTGGATTTAAAGGATGCGTATCTACATATTCCGATCCACAAAGATCATCATTAGTTCCTAAGGTTCGCCTTTCTGGACAAACATTATCAGTTCGTGGCTCTCCCATTCGGGCTAGCCACTGCTCCAAGAATTTTCACAAAGGTGCTCGGGTCCCTTCTAGCGGTTCTAAGACCAAGGGGTATTGCAGTGGCACCTTATCTGGACAACATTTCTAATCCAAGCGTCGTCTCTTTCCAAAGCAAAGGCTCATACAGACATTGTTCTAGCCTTTCTCAGATCTCACGAGTGAGAAGGTGAACGTAGGAAAGAGTTCCCTGTCTCCGTCGACAAGAGTTCCCTTTTTTGGAACAATAATAGATTCTTTAGAAATGAAGATCTTCCTGACAGAAGTCAGAAAGTCAAAGCTTCTAAACGCTTGTCAAGTTCTTCACTCTATTCTGCAGCCTTCCATAGCTCAGTGCATGGAAGTAGTAGGGTTGATGGTTGCAGCAATGGACATAGTTCCTTTTGCTCAAATTCATCTAAGACCATTACAACTGTGCATGCTCAAGCAGTGGAATGGGGACTATACAGACTTGTCTCCAAAGATTCAAGTAGACCAGATGACCAGAGACTCACTCCGTTGGTGGTTGTCCCAGGAACACCTGTCTCAGGCAATGAGTTTCCACAGACCAAAGTGGGTCATCGTGACGACCGATGCCAGTCTATTAGGCTGGGGCGCGGTCTGGGATTCTCTGAAAGCTCAGGGTCTATGGTCTCGGGAAGAGTCTCTTCTCCCGATAAACATCCTGGAACTGAGAGCGATATTCAATGCTCTCCAGGTTTGGCCTCAACTAGCGAAGGCCGGATTCATAAGATTCCAGTCAGACAACATGACGACTGTAGCTTACATCAACCATCAGGGGGGAACAAGGAGTTCCTTGGCTATGAGAGAGGTATCCAAAATCATCAAATGGGCGGAGGATCACTCCTGCCACCTATCTGCAATCCACATCCCAGGAGTAGACAACTGGGAGGCGGATTATCTGAGTCGTCAAACTTTCCATCCGGGGGAGTGGGAACTCCACCCGGAGGTGTTTGCCCAGTTGACTCAATTATGGGGCATTCCAGACATGGATCTGATGGCGTCTCGTCAGAACTTCAAGGTCCTTGCTACGGGTCCAGATCCAGGGATCCCAAGGCGACTCTAGTGGATGCATTAGTGGCGCCTTGGTCGTTCAATCTAGCTTTTGCGTTTCCACCTTTCCCTCTCCTTCCCAGGCTTGTAGCCAGGATCAAACAGGAGAAGGCCTCAGTGATTCTGATAGCTCCTGCGTGGCCGCGCAGGACTTGGTATGCAGACCTGGTGAATATGTCATCGGTTCCACCATGGGTTCTACCTTTGAGACAGGATCTTCTAGTACAAGGTCCATTCGAACATCCAAATCTAGTTTCTCTGCAGCTGTCTGCTTGGAAATTGAACGTTGATTTTATCCAAGCGTGGATTTTCAGATTCAGTGATAGATACTCTGGTCCAAGCCAGAAAACCTGTGACTAGAAAGATTTACCATAAAATATGGAAAAGATATATCTGTTGGTGTGAATCCAAGGGATTCTCCTGGAGTAAGATTAAAATTCCTAAGATCCTCTCCTTTCTCCAAGAAGATTTGGATAAGGGATTGTCAGTGAGTTCTCTAAAAGGACAGATTCCTGCTTTATCTGTCTTGTTACACAAACGACTGGCAGCTGTGCCAGATGTACAAGCTTTTGTACAGGCTTTGGTCAGAATCAAGCCTGTTTACAGACCCTTGACTCCTCCCTGGAGTCTAAATTTAGTTCTTTCAGTTCTTCAAGGGGTTCCGTTTGAACCCTTACATTCCATAGATCAAGTTACTATCTTGGAAAGTTCTGTTTTTGGTTGCTATTTCTTCTGCTAGAAGAGTTTCTGAATTATCTGCTTTGCAGTGTGATCCACCCTATCTGGTGTTCCATTCAGATAAGGTTGTTTTGCGTACCAAGCCTGGTTTTCTTCCAAAAGTTGTTTCCAACAAGAATATTAACCAGGAAATAGTTGTTCCTTCTTTGTGTCCGAATCCAGTTTCAAAGAAGGAACATTTGTTACACAATTTAGATGAAGTCCGTGCTTTAAAGTTTTATTTAGAAGCAACAAAGGATTTCAGACAAACTTCTTCTTTGTTTGTCGTTTATTCTGGTAAGAGGAGAGGACAAAAAGCTACTGCTACCTCTCTTTCTTTCTGGCTGAAAAGCATCATCCGATTGGCTTATGAGACTGCCGGACGGCAGCCTCCTGAACGAATCACAGCTCACTCTACTAGGGCTGTGGCTTCCACTTGGGCCTTCAAGAACGAGGCTTCTGTTGATCAGATATGTAAGGCAGCGACTTGGTCTTCTCTGCACACTTTTGCCAAATTCTACAAATTTGATACTTATGCTTCTTCGGAGGCTGTTTTTGGGAGAAAGGTTTCGCAAGCCGTGGTGCCTTCTGTTTAGGTAACCTGATTTGCTCCCTCCCTTCATCCGTGTCCTAAAGCTTTGGTATTGGTTCCCACAAGTTATGGATGACGCCGTGGACCGGACACACCAATGTTGGAGAAAACAGAATTTATGCTTACCTGATAAATTACTTTCTCCAACGGTGTGTCCGGTCCATGGCCCGCCCTGGTTTTTTAATCAGGTTTGAAAAATTTCTTTCTCTATACACTACAGTCACCACGGCACCCTATAGTTTCTCCTTTTTTTTCTCCTAACCGTCGGTCGAATGACTGGGGGGGCCGGAGCCTGGGAGGGACTATATGGACAGCTTTTACTGTGCTCTTTGCCATTTCCTGTTGGGGAAGAGAATATTCCCACAAGTTATGGATGACGCTGTGGACCGGACACACCGTTGGAGAAAGTAATTTATCAGGTAAGCATAAATTCTGTATTTAGAGAGCCTATGGATAAAAAGATGAAAACGTTTGAGGAAGATGTTTCAACAGGCAGCAGCTGTAGCCGTCATTGCTGGAGCGACACTCTGTTGGAGCTCATTGAGGTGGAGACTCCCCTCGAGGATATTCCTGAGAGAATTAAGGCACTGAGAATTGCTAACTCTTTCATCTGTGATGCGAATATGCAGATTATTCGCATAAATGCAAAGGCTGCTGGCTTTGCGGTTCTAGCCCGCAGGGCTCTCTGGTTGAAGTCTTGGTCTACAAAACAGAAAAAAGACAGATGCGCCACATGGCCCATTATTGTTTGTTCAACACAGTGAATATGGTCTAATTGTATCAATGCAAACTCACAATTTAGGGAGCACTCCAGTTAGTGCAATAGAAGCAGTCTGGGATCAATCACAGTCACCCACCTCTTGGATAGGAAGGATTAATCTGTGGTGGAAATACAAAGAGACACAAAGGTGCCTATATGACCTAGTACAGTTTGGACCCAGGAAATAGTACTGTGTATAATTGGTAATGTACTCACATTTGGTAAAGCATCTTCAGTGATGCTAATCAGGCAGGATGGGATCAATATAGTCACCCAACAGACTATGACAGGGTTCCCACAGGAGGCAATCAGCAGAAGTCCAAAGGACCAAAATTGGTCCAAATAATGCACAAAAGCAAGTGTTTTATAAAAAAGTAATATAATTTACTATTTAAATGTGAGTACAGACTGGAGTGCTCCCTAAATTGTGAGTTTGCATTGACACAATTAGACCATATTCACTGTGTTGAACAAACAATATTGGGCCATGTGGCGCATCTGTCTTTTTTCTGTTTTGTAGATCATCTCTATGGGATCCTGGCCGGGTTCTCTACAAATTGCTGCCTAAGATTACCCTCAATTCACTCCTCAGAGACTCTTTATTTATATGTTTGGAATTATTGGAGTACCATTAATGTCAATGCACTGATTGTGATATATTTTATAATTTATGATTTATGATTTCTGTTCAACAGATCTGATATTTATTTTAACAACATACTAGGTTTGATACACTTGTTTTTCTTAAGGCGCCCCCTATCTTATTGAAGTCTTGGTCTGCTGATATGACTTCTAAATCCAGACTCCTTTCTCTTCCCTTCAAGGGGAAGATTTTATTCGGTCCAGGGCTGGACTCCATTGTCTCTACGGTTACTGGAGGGAAAGGTGCCTTCCTACCGCAGGATAAGAAGAATAGGCCTAAGGGACGTCAACTGTCTAATTTTCGTTCCTTTCGTGCCTACAAGTCGCAATGACAGCAGTCCTCTTACAAGTTCTCCCTTAGGTGGTATTGAATCGTAACATTAATCAAGAAATTGTTGTTCCTTCCTTGTGTCCTAATCCTTCTTCAGCGAAGGAACATTTGCTTCATAATCTAGATGTGGTTCGTGCCTTGAAGTTCTATCTTCAGGCTACTAAGGAATTCAGACAATGTTCCTCTTTGTCATCTATACGGGGAAGCGTAAGGGGCAGAAGGCTACTGCTACTTCTCTTTCTGGTTGAGGATTGTCATCGGCTTAGCTTATGAAACAGCGAGACGACAGCCTCCTGAGAGGATAACGACTCATTCCACTAGTGCAGTGGCTTCCTCTTGGGCTTTAAAGAATGAAGCCTCAATGGATCAGATTTGTAAGGTGGCTACCTGGTCCTTCTTACAGACTTTGTCTAAATTTTACAAGTTTGATGTGTTTGCCTCGGCTGAAGCAGCTTTCGAGTGAAAAATTTTGCCGGCTGTGCCCTCAGAATAGGGTCCGCCTCTTTTTTCTGTTCCCTCCCGTTATTCATTCATTCAGTGTCCTCTAGAGCTTGGGTATAGTTTTCCCAACTGTAAGGAATGAAGTTGTGGACTCTCCCTGCCTTATGGAAGGAAAACATAATTTATGCTTCCACAGACTGCACAGGTCATACAACAATGATAAAACTGCATAGTAAAACATAATTTATACTTACCAGATAAATTCCTTTCCTTCCTGGCAGGGAGAGCCCACGACCCCACCCGTAATTTATTTTTTTGATCGGCAGCTCCCATTTTATATAATTTCTTCTGGCACCTTTTATACCCTGATGTTTATCCTACTTTTCCTTGTTCCCTCTGCAGAATGACTGGGGGATAGGGGAAGTGGGAGGGATATTTAAGCCTTTGGCTGGGGGTGTCTTTGCCTTTTTCTGGTGGCCAGGAGTTCTATTTCCCAACAGTAAGGAATAAAAGTCGTGGACCTCTTCATGCCAGAATGAAAGGAATTTATCTGGTAAGCGTAAATTATGTTTTTCTATGCAGTTTTATCATTGTTGTATGACCTGTGCAGTCTGTGGAAATAATTATATATCCTTCAATTTAACCCTTTAAGGACACAGCTTTCAGTTTGCTCAATTGTTTTATGACGGAAAAATTCCGTCATATGTCCTTAAGAGGTTAATGCATAGACATTGCCCTGAAGAATTTATGAACATGTAGTATTAAAGCACAACAGCCATAAACACACAAACTAAATAAAAGCGAGGGGAGGGGGGCAGTTATGTTACTATGAGATATGGGGGCACAACCTGGTGACAATTCATGCAATAAACCCATTTCTAAAACATCACTAACTCAAAGCATATCTGTAAATATGATTTAACTTAAAGTAATTCAAAACATGTACAGATGTGTCGTAAACCTAAAAGAAATATTAACAAAATATAAAATGTTAAAAAAAATCCAACAAAGGGCAGAGAATGTTATCTTGGAGTGCTCTATAAAGGCATTATAGTTTATTTATTAATAAGACTCAGTCATATTTATCCTACCAGTCTTATCACTTTGTGGCATTTATGACAAATACATTTCTAGGACCAAATAAAGGGTGTAAAACAGTCTTTTGGTAGACATCCTTTTAACATATGGACAGACCTTTGTAGCCACAGACGTTTGTGGTTCTAAAGATTAAAAGTTATTTTCTAAAAAAAAAAGCTGCAACATTTACCTTAAAACCATTTGTGGTTACATTCACCACTATTTAATACAACTACCAGGTTCTCCTCAGAAAGTGTCTGTTCAATTTGGTTTTTTTTTAACTGTTTCCTTGGCAAACGCTATGTTAATTTGTAAATTCGGATTTATCTATAATCTAATTTTTACTGAGCATAGTTGCCTCCCACAATGTAACCTTTGAGTACATTGAATTTGTCTCTTCCATATCTATTTTAATATGTTGCTGAATTTTTTAAACTTAAAAGTCCTTTACTTTACGATCTTTAGGCAGCTTGTTTTACACAGCCATGCTGTTTTTGATATGTCACTTTATTTTTCCAGTAGAGTTTTTTTTATTTTTTTATTTTAAAGGGACATAATACTCATATGCTAAATCACTTGAAACTGATGCAGTATAACTGTAAAAAGCTGACAGGAAAATATCACCTGAGCATCTCTATGTAAAAAAGGAAGATATTTTACCTCACAATTTCCTCAGCTCAGCAGAGTAAGTTCTGTGTAAAAAGTTATACTCAGCTGCTCCCAGCTGCAGGTAAAAATAAAAATAAAAATGAAGAAATGAACAGCAGCCAATCAGCATCAGCAGTGCTGAGGTCATGAACTCTTACTGTGATCTCATGAGATTTGACTTAACTCTCATGAGATTTCATAGTAAGCTTCCTTTACCTGATTGGTGAAATAATATCAGAGTTCACAAGGCTCATCCCCTAAGATGTCCCAGGACAGACACATTAAAATGCTGCTTAAAAATCCTTTACAATGGGAGGTGGCTACTGAGGAACTTTTGAGGTAAAATATCTTTATTTTTTACATAGAGATGTTCAGGTGATATTTTCTAGTCAGCTTTTTACAGCTGTGCTGCATCACTTTCAAGTGTTTAAACATTTGGGTATTATGGCCCTTTAACTTTCTTATGGTGAATTTGTATATGAATAAGATATTTAATATCCTACAACACTTTTGATAAAACAGGTTTACTTACAAATCATTGTGCATTGGTGGTTCAAGTTGACAATATATCCATGATACCACTTAAGAAAAAACATATAGTGGCTGTAGTAGTTAAAATAATTATATACAGGGGCGGGTATCCACTGTAATGGAAACTCTGACGTGTTCACTCTGCCATATCCAAGCTTATGGCTGTCATGCCTCCTCCATGAAAACAAAGATGTTTTGTTTGAAAGTAGTTCTTCACAGGCCCTTTACTCACCAGGGCTTTCCCTAACAAGCGACCTGTCTAGAGACCCTGCTCTAAACAGGGGTTCATTGAAGTCAGACAATTTCTCTCCTGAGAATGGGTATTCTGAGACTCGGCACAGTCCCCCCTAAAGTCCTGGGGGCATACGTGCCCATCAGCTTCAGGCTAGAGTATATCCATGCCTTATTGCTGGAAGTGTTAAAGGCTTTCAAAGTGAAGGATTATCCAGTTACTGCAAAACTAGCCACTTAAAAGATTGATAACTTCTTTAAGCCAGCTCTTAAGCAGCCCTTTGCCATTTCTGTGCCTTTTTCAGTTGCCGAACAGTTAACTAAGGAATGGAAAAAGCCAGGTGTTCCATCCACTAGATTCAAGGATGTGTTCCCAATACCTCCTTCCATGTTGTATGTTTGGGAAACAGTCTTTAAGATGGACGGGTCATTTCTACCTTTGCCAGGTGGACCATCATTCCATTAGAGTACAGTACCTCTTTCAAAGACCCCATGAACAGGAAACTTGGTTTTTATAGGTGGTATTTTCAGCTGGCAGGTTTTCTGTTTTGCCCAGCTGTCAATGTAGCTTGCTTAAGGCAGCTTCCTTTCTCTGGTGTGCTAACTTATCAGAGCTAGTTTCAGGAAAAGTATCCATGGAAGAAATCCAGGATCGTTTAAAGCTCTTCAAGACCACAAACAGCTTTATATGTGATGCAGCTGTAGAAATAATACACCTCATTGCAAAGAATGCTTTTTTTGCTGTCTGTAAATTTAGTTTAAAAAAGCAGACTATTATCACTTCCCTTTCAGGGTAAGGTTCTGTTTGGCGATTGGACTTCATCCAATCATTGCTGCTGTTAATGGAGGTAACAAAGCATTACCTGAGGACAAATAGTCCAAAAGATAAAAGCAGGCCTTTGGCAAGCCCTCAGCTCAGCTGACCAGGTGACCCAAGGCTTCATAGAAATCTAACATTGCCTAATAAAGGCTAAGCAGACCAAGAAGTCCAATTCTGACTCAAAATCCGTATGATGTACAGCCTCCACTCTAAATTTGGTTCTGGTAGGGAGCAGATTAAAACTGTTTTGGGAGGCTTTGGGGAGGTATGTTGCAGACAATTGGATGTTGGACACTATATCTCAGTGGTACTGAATCAATCTTTATCTTGAGTTCCTCAAAATCCACTGAAGGCCAAAGCCTTTTTGCCTTGTTTTGCAGATTTGGAAACAAAGGGAAAATTACCCTAGTTCCCAAATTAGAACGGACCCTCAGATTCTATTCCAACCTATTGTTCCAAAAAGAGGGTACATTTCAGCCTATTCTGGATCTCAGAATTCTGAAGAAATTTCTAAAAGTTCCATCTTTCAAGGTAGAGACTATTTGCACTATTCTTCCTTTAGTGCAGGAGGGTCATTATATGTCTATCATTCCCATGCCCAGGATTAATCCCTGGTCTATGTGTTTCTTAGTCTTGTAGCTTCCCCTCTGAGCCACTGGAAGGATCTGGCTCAGGCTAATATCTGGAGACCTGCTGTCTGACTCTCTGGCTCCACCTGCCTGTCAGTGGTTATATAGTCAGCAAATACTAATTAAGGCTGCTTCCCTAATTACTCCCTCGCCTCACATTAAGCCTCACATTATTTTTGCTGCTGCCTGTTTGTTCTTAAACCTACTGTTTGCTTTACCGGTTCTGACTTGGCCTGTTCTCAGGTTTTTGGATTGACCATTTGTTTAGTAGCCTGGACAGACTGATTCTCGTTTTGCTGACCTCTTTGCTTGTACCTGGACTATGTTTACTGATTTGGTGCTATTTCTGTTTTACTGGTTTTGACTTTGGCTATCCCTGTCTATTCTTTGTTTGCTGTTCTAGATCTAATGTACGCTTGATCTTCTGTTCAGTACCCTGTGGTTTCAGTATCCAGCTTGAGTTCTTCTCGTATCAGTATCCATTTTGTGTTCCTATGGCACCTGTATCCAGCCTTGCCTTTGTTTACCCAGTATCGGTCTTCGTCCAACCCAGAGTCCACAGTCTTGAACGGTGCAACCTAACTCCTGACTCCCATAGAATATGCAGTCTTGTGTACCTTGTTTTCTTGTGGTGCCTGTATCCTTCACAGTGTTCAGGTGGTACCTGTATCCTGCATCCTGTGTAGTGTACCAAGCCTTGGGCACAGGATGTGTCAGTGACTTGTCCATTTTACCAGCAACACCTTCTCTCATCCTTGACAGTTACCTGATTGAGTTTCTGATGAGCTAGTATCCGGTCTTGAGCTCCAGCAGTGCTAGTTGCCAGACTCCCCATCAATGCATTATTGATCATTTTCTGTAATGAGGCTTCTATCAACCAAATATGTAAGGCGGCAACTTGATCTCCCTTGCATACTTTAACTAAATTCTCCCATTTTTTTACTTCCTCACCATTTTATGAAAGAAACTAAATTTATTCTTACTGATCAATTAATTTCTTTCATCGTGATGGGAGTCTACAAGCCACGCCCTTATCATTCTATAAAGCAGGTGGCAGGATTTGTTTCACTTTCCTGCTTTTTCTGTTTTCCTTCTTTACCTTGCCATATGTATGGCTGTGGGATTCTGTAAGAGTTGGAGGGATTAAAGCTTTGGTATGTTGGGGTGTTTTTACCTTCTCCTTGTGGAGTCCACATGAGATGCCTCTTGGACTCTCATCATGAAAAAAAATAATTTTATAGTTAAAGGGACACTGAACCCAAGTTTTTTTTTTGTGATTCATATAGAGCATGCAATTTTAAGCAGCTTTCTAATTTACTCATTTTATCATTTTTTGTTCATTCTCTTGCTATCTTTATTTGAAAAAGAAGGCATCTAAACTTTTTTTTGGTTCAGTATTGTGGGCAGCACTTTTTCATTTGTGGATGAATTTATCCACCAATCGGCAAGGACAACCCAGGTTGTTCACCAAAAATGGGCTGGCATCTAAATTTTATATTCTTGCATTTTTAATAAAGATACCAAGAGAATGAAGAACATTTGATAATAAAAGTAAATTAGAAAGTTGCTTAAAATTTCATGCTCTATCTGAAGCACGAAAGAAAAAAATTGGGTTCAGTGTCCCTTTAACCCCTTGAGTGCTAACGACGGCTCAGAGCCGTTGCTAGCACTCACCTACCTTGAGAGCAATCTGGGGGCTCCTATCAACTCCCACCCTGGCGATCGGGCCTGTATAGTGACAGGCATTGCCGGGGCTTCCCGTTACGTGCAGTGACGTCACGCGCAATGACGTGATGACGTCACAGCGCAACAAATTACAATGGACAAGATAGGGAAAGGGGGCATGCTGCGTCTCAGGCATCTAAGCAGCTACAGACCCCCAAGTCATATATATATATATATATATATATATATATATATATATAATTTTAAAATGCTGCACTATTTACCAACTTCGCTGCGCTAGTTCTCATGCAACAGGTATGTTACATCACTTTCAAGTTTCAAATGATTCAACATAGAAAGTAATAAAGCTCTCTGGGATAGTGAAATCTCAAAGGATATAAAATACTAGTTTGCAGCAAATACACATTTTTTAAATGTTTACACTATAATTTAACTTGTATTTGCATCTAGTTTAGTAAAATTACTTTCTCTTGTAAGATTATCGAGTCCACGGATTCATCCTTACTTGTGGGATATTCTCCTCCCCTACAGGAAGTGGCAGAGAGATCACCCACAGCAGAGCTGCCTATATAGCTCCCCCCTTAGCTCCACCCCCCAGTCATTCTCTCTGCCTGCTTAACTGCTAGGAAGGGCAAAGAGGAGTGTGGTGACAAAAATGTTAGGTTTTCATTTTCTCAAGCAAAAGTTTGTTATTTTTAAATGGTACCGGTGTGTACTATTTACTCTCTGGCAGAAAAGGGATGAAGATTTCTGCAAGGAGGATGATGATCTTAGCACTTTGTAACTAAGATCCACTGCTGTTCTCACAAGGGCTGAAGAGTACAGGAAAACTTCAGTTGGGGGAACGGTTTGCAGGCTAAACTGCATTAAGGTATGTTCAGTCTATATTTTTTCTAGACAGACTGTGTTAATTCTAGAAAAGGCTGGCAATATTCCCATGAGGGAAGGGTAAGCTGTATTCAGACACTTGGATAGGAATTTCAGCTTGCATAAAGGGCTCATTAGTTACTGGGGACACTGTTTGGTAAAAACGTTTTTGTTTATTCAGTGAATGATGCAATTATAATGTTTTTTTGAAGGGACTAAAGGGGTCATTGTGGCTTGTTTTTGAGTTTTCTAACCCACATGGTTAATTTAGAGACACTCTAGTGTTTGTCTGTTAGGCCTCAAAACATCGAGTGAGGTGGGAGGGGCCTATTTTTGCGCCTCAGTTGTGCAGTTTCTTTTCCTCTGAGACTTCTAACTGCTTCTCCAGATGTTCCTGCCGTGTTTGAGGGCTGTAAAATAAGTTTTTCCCCCCACAAATTGTTCTGAAGGGCAGGTAGGAGCCACAGCAGAGCTGTGGCAAAGTGCTGAAAGTCTTTTTTACCGGTTTTGATGTTTTTTTCAATCCGGTTTTGCCATTAAGGGGTTAATTGTTTATTTGCATAGCTGTGCAAAGTTACTAAGGCTATATGATACTACTGTAAAAACTTCATTATTTTTACTGCTTTTTTACACTGTTTTGCAGAATTTGTGCAGCTTTTTTCCTCTTAAAGGCACAGTACCGTTTTATTTCTAAGTGTTATTTACTTTGATTACAGTGTTTTCCAAGCTTGCTTGTTACATTACTAGCCTGTTTAACATGTCTGACACCAAGGAAAATCCTTGTTCAATATGTTTGGAAGCCATTGTGGTACCCCCTCTTAGAATGTGTCCCAATTGTACTGATATGTCTATAAACTATAAAGAACATATATTAGCACTTAAAAATAGAGCAATAGATGATTCTCAGTCAGAAGTAAACGAGGGTTCGCCATCTAGCTCTCTCTAAGTGTCGCAACCAGTAACGCCCGCACAAGTGACGCCAAGTACCTCTAGTGCGTCGAATTCATTTATTTTACAAGACATGGCCGCAGTTATGAATACAACCCTCACAGAGGTTTTAACCTAACTGCCTGGTTTACAAGGAAAGCGGGACAGCTCTGGGTTAAGGAAAAATGCTGAGCAGTCTGACACTTTAGTAGCCTTATCTAATATGCCCTCACAATGCTCTGAGGTAGGGGTGAGGGATTTGTTATCTGAGGGAGAAATTTCTGATTCAGGAAAGACGCTTCCTCAGACAGATTCTGATATGACGGCCTTTAAATTTAAGCTTCAACACCTCCGCTTATTGCTCAGGGAGGTATTAGCGGCTCTAGATGATTGTGACCCTATAGTGGTCCCAGAGAAATTGTGTAAGATGGATAAATACTTAGAGGTTCCTGTTTACACTGATGTTTTTTTCCAGTCCCTAAGAGGATTGTGAATATTATTGCTAAGGAGTGGGATAGACCAGGTATTCCGTTCATTCCCCCTCCTGTTTTTAAGAAAATGTTTCCCATATCTGACACCATGCGGGACTCGTGGCAGACAGTTCCTAAGGTGGAGGGAGCTATTTCTACTCTGTCTAAGCGTACAACTATACCTATTGAAGTCAGTTGTGCTTTCAAAAATCCTATGGGTAAAAAATTAGAGGGTCTCCTGAAGAAAATTTTTGTTCATCAAGGTTTTCTTCTTCAACCTATTGCGTGCATTGTTCCTGCAACTACTGCAGCTGCTTTCTGGTTTGAGGTTCTAGAAGAGGCTCTTCAGATGGAGACTCCATTAGAAGAAATTTTGGACACAATTAAGGCCCTTAAATTGGCTAATTCTTTTATTACAGAGGCCGCTTTTCAACTGGCTAAATTAGCGGCAAATAATTCAGGTTTTGCCATTTTAGCACGCAGGGCGTTGTGGCTTAAATCCTGGTCTGCTGATGTGTCATCTAAAACTAAACTTTTGAACATCCCTTTCAAAGGAAAGACCCTATTCGGGCCTGAACTGAAAGAGATTATTTCAGACATCACTGGAGGGAAAGGTCATGCCCTCCCTCAGGATAGATCAAATAAGATGAGGACCAAACAAAATAATTTTCGTTCCTTTTGGAATTTCAAGAGTGGTCCCGCTTCAGCTTCCTCTGCTGCAAAGCAAGAGGGGATTTTTGCCCAATCCAAGTCAGTCTGGAGACCTAACCAGGCTTGGAACAAGGGTAAACAGGCAAGAAGCCTGCAGCTGCCTTTAAGACAACATGAAGGGGTAGCCCCCGATCCAGGACCGGATCTAGTAGGGGGCAGACTCTCTCTCTTCGCTCAGGCTTGGGCAAGAGAGGTTCACGATCCCTGGGTTTTAGAAATTGTGTCCCAGGGATATTTTCTGGAATTCAAAGGCTCTCTTCCAAGGGGGACTTTTCACATTTCTTGATTGTCTATAAACAGGCAAAGAGAGAGGCGTTCTTACGCTGCGTGGAGGTGATCCGCCTAGTCCCAAAAGAGGAACAGTGGCTAGGTTTTTACTCAAACCTGTTTGTGGTTTCCAAAAAAGAGGGAACTTTCAGATCAATCTTGAATCTCAAAATTCTAAACAAGTTCCTCAAAGTTCCATCATTCAAGATGGAGACTATTCGGTCTATTCTACCTCTGATCCAGGAGGGTCGATATATGACCACCGTGGACTTAAAGGATGCGTATCTACACATCCCTATTCACAGAATTTTCACAAGGGTGCTAGGGTCCCTTCTGGCGGTTTTACGACCACGGGGCATAGCAGTGGCGCCTTATCTAGACGACATCTTATTTCAGGCATCAACTTTCCAGCTATCCAAGTCTCACACGGACATTGTGTTGGCTTTTCTGAGATCTCACGGGTGGACAGTGAACATAAAAAAGAGTTTTCTCTTCCCTCTCACAAGAGTTTCCTTCCTAGGGACTCTGATAGACTCTGTAGAAATGAAAATATTTCTGACGGCGGTCAGAAAATCAAAGCTCTTAACCACTTGCCGAGCTCTTCATTCCATTCCTCGGCCATCAGTGGCTCAGTATATGGAGGTAATCGGACTCATGGTAGCGGCAATGGACATAGTTCCTTTTGCCCGCCTACACCTCAGACCACTACAACTATGTATGCTCAAACAGTGGAATGGGGATTATGCAGATTTGTCTCCTCAACTGCATCTGGACCAGGAGACCAGAGATTCTCTTCTCTGGTGGTTGTCTCAGGACCACCTGTCTCAGGGAATGTGTTTCCGCAGCCCAGAGTGGCTCATTGTAATGACAGATGCCAGCCTGCTAGGCTGGGATGCAGTCTGGAACTCCCTGAAAGCACAGGGCTTATGGTCTCGGGAGGAATCTCTTCTCCCAATAAATATTCTAGAACTGAGAGCAATATTCAATGCGCTTCAGGCGTGGCCTCAGCTTGCTGTGGCCAAATTCATCAGGTTTCAGTCGGACAACATCACAACTGTAGCTTATATCAATCATCAAGGAGGAACAAGGAGTTCTCTAGCGATGATGGAGGTAACCAAAATAATCCGACGGGCAGAGGATCACTCTTGCCATCTCTCAGCAATCCACATCCCAGGAGTAGAGAACTGGGAGGCGGATTTCCTAAGTCGTTAGACTTTTCATCTGGGGGAGTGGGAACTCCATCCAGAGGTATTTGCCCAGCTGATTCAGCTATGGGGCACACCAGAATTGGATCTGATGGTGTCCCGTCAGAATGCCAAACTTTCTCGTTACGGGTCCAGGTCCCGGGATCCCAAGGCGGTACTGATAGATGCTCTAGCAGTGCCTTGGTCCTTCAATCTGACCTATGTATTTCCTCTCCTTCTACGTCTGGTTGCCAGAATAAAGCAGGAGAGAGCTTCGGTGATTCTGATAGCACCTGCGTGGCCACGCAGGACTTGGTATACAGACCTAGAGGACAAGTCCTCGGTTCTACCTTGGACTCTGCCAATGAGGCAGGACCTTCTAATCCAAGGTCTGTTCACGCATCCAAATCTAATTTCTCTGCGTCTGACTGCTTGGAGATTGAACGCCTGATTCTATCAAAGTGTGGTTTCTCTGAGTCGGTCATTGATACCCTGATTCAGGCTAGAAAGCCTGTCAACAGGAAGATCTATCATAAGATTTGGCGCAAATATCTTTATTGGTGTGAATCCAAAGGTTACTCGTGGAGTAAGATTAGGATTCCTAGAATATTGTCTTTTCTCCAAGAAGGTTTGGAGAAGGGATTATCAGATAGTTCCTTATAAGGACAAATATCTGCTTTGTCTATTCTTCTACACAAACGTCTGGCAGATGTCCCAGACGTTCGAGCATTTAGTCAGGCTTTGGTCAGAATCAAGCCTGTATTTAAACTTGTTGCTCCGCCATGGAGCCTAAATTTAGTTATTAAAGTTCTTCAAGGGGTTCCGTTTGAACCTATGCATTCCATGGATATTAAGCTTCTATCTTGGCAAGTTTTGTTTTTAGTAGCTATCTCTTCGGCTATAACCAGGCTACATATATATATATATATATATATATATATATATATATATATATATATATATATATATATATATCACTTCTTCTTTTTTTGTAACACTATAGGCGATGCCACTAGATAAATAAGTTAGTTTGGTGTTGAAGGGTGAGTAGGAGTTATATGTGAGGGAGGGGTGATGAGTAGATGTTGTGATATAACATACAATTAACAGTATATGGTTAAGTGCTGACCAGTAAATTACAAGAAGGTTGTTGTCTGATTTCCAAATTTCTCTCTGGCAGTACAGATAATATAGGCTCAAGTTATGCTTAGCACATGCTAAAGTAGTTGACTCTGACAAAACTTCACCAAAAAAAGTAGTCATCTCACTAAAGAATGGGCAAACATGGTCTGTAAGCAATGGACATTTGCAAGTGTTTAAAGGAACTCAAAACCCAAATAGAACATACCATTTTTAACAACTTTTCAATGTAATATTACATTTTCTTTGTTTTCTTGTTATCCTTTTTTGAAAATTAAGAAGGCAAGCTCAGGAGTGTGCACGTGTCTGCAGCACTATAAGGCAGCAGTTTTGCAACAGTTATACATTAGCAAGAGCACTATTTCCTGTCATGTAGTGTTGCAGACATGTGCACGCTACCTATCTAGATATCTATTCAACAAAGAATAATATAAGAATTAATCGAAGTTGATAATAGAAATAAATTTGCAACTTTTTTTAAAATTTGTATTCTCTATCTGAATCATGAAAGAAAAAATTTGGTTTTCATGTCCCTTTAATGGAAAACCCCTTTCTTGTAGTCACATATGCAGTATTTGAAAACTCACAGCTGCCCCTAGAGCTGTCTGTTCTCCAGAAGGACAACACTCCTGTAAGTTATGAGCTTTGTATTTGCTTCAGTAACACTCCTAACCAACCCAGTTTACATTTTGTGGGCATTGGGAATCATCAGAGGCAGCTGTATCTTCTGAGATTTCGAACATTGTAAATGTTTTGATACAAAAGGACAGTTGCTTATAGAAAATTTGTTGTAAGAACTTTTATGTCATTTCTTTATGTTTTAATGTTAATATAGATTTTCATGTATTTAATGTGTAATCTTTTTTCTGCAATTAGGAAAAGTGAGAGAGCTGCTGCCTACTGAAACTGAAATTGTCCCAAAAATTGCAAAAATGACTGTCTCAGGAAAGAAACAAACTATGGGATTTGACGTGCCAAGGTAATACTCACTATGATGATATCATTTTAAACCTATAGTGTATTGTATATTTATGACCATTTATACTTTATGAATGTGCTTATATTAGAACTTTTCCCTGAACAGTGGTTTTGGAATAGCCTGCAGTCTCTAGCTTTTTTTTGTTTAAGCAATTTATTTCTTTCACTATATTTACTTCCTTCGCTTTGTACCATTTGTAGAAAAGCATAACTAGGTCGGCTCAGGAGTAGCAATGCAGCACTGGGAGATAGCTGGTGAATGGTGACTGCAAACATATTCCTTTTATCATGGGCTCATCAGATGTGTTCAAAGGGATAGGAAAGTCGGAATTAAACTTGCATGATTCAGATAGAGCGTGTAATTTTAACACACTTTTAAATTCACTTCTACTTTCAAATGAGCTTCGTTCTCTTGGTATCCCTTGTTGAAAAGAATACATATCCTCACTAGTAGGAGCTAGCTGCTGATTGGTGCCTGCACACATTTGTCTCTTGTGATTGGCTAAATAGATGTGTTCATTTAGCTGCCAGTTGTGCAAAGCTGCTCCTTCAGTAAAGGATAACAAGAGAATGAAGCAAATGGGATAATAGAGGTAAATTGAAAAGATGCTTAAAATTGCATGTTTTTTCCAAATCATGAAAGAAAATGTTGGGCTTTCCTGTCCCTTTAACGGGGTCCTAGCATTGCATTGCTGCTGTTCTGTATTTACTTTAACTATGTGAACCAAGGGGAATACATGTACTACTGGCCTTAGGGGGCGCACACTAAAGGTATAAAATATGAAAAATCAAAATAGGAACTAAAAGTCTAAAACAGATCAATGCAAAAAGTCCAAAAATGAATAATAAAATGTGTATGAAATGTCTTTCTCCAACATAGGTGTGTCCGGTCCACGGCGTCATCCTTACTTGTGGGATATTCTCTTCCCCAACAGGAAATGGCAAAGAGCCCAGCAAAGCTGGTCACATGATCCCTCCTAGGCTCCGCCTACCCCAGTCATTCTCTTTGCCGTTGTACAGGCAACATCTCCACGGAGATGGCTTAGAGTTTTTTAGTGTTTAACTGTAGTTTTTATTATTCAATCAAGAGTTTATTATTTTGAAATAGTGCTGGTATGTACTATTTACTCAGAAACAGAAAAGAGATGAAGATTTCTGTTTGTATGAGGAAAATGATTTTAGCAACCGTCACTAAAATCCATGGCTGTTCCACACAGGACTGTTGAGAGCAATTAACTTCAGTTGGGGGAACAGTGAGCAGTCTCTTGCTGCTTGAGGTATGACACATTCTAACAAGACGATGTAATGCTGGAAGCTGTCATTTTCCCTCTGGGATCCGGTAAGCCATGTTTATTACGATTGTAAATAAGGGCTTCAAAAAGGGCTTATTAAGACTGTAGACTTTTTTTGGGCTAAATCGATTGATTATTAACACATATTTAGCCTTGAGGAATCATTTTATCTGGGTATTTTGATATAATAATATCGGCAGGCACTGTTTTAGACACCTTATTCTTTAGGGGCTTTCCCAAAGCATAGGCAGAGTCTCATTTTCGCGCCGGTGTTGCGCACTTGTTTTTGAGAGGCATGGCATGCAGTCGCATGTGAGAGGAGCTCTGATACTTAGAAAAGACTTTCTGAAGGCGTTATTTGGTATCGTATTCCCCTTGGGGCTTGGTTGGGTCTCAGCAAAGCAGATACCAGGGACTGTAAAGGGGTTAATGTTCAAAACGGCTCCGGTTCCGTTATTTTAAGGGTTAAAGCTTCCAAATTTGGTGTGCAATACTTTTAAGGCTTTAAGACACTGTGGTGAAAATTTAGTAAATTTTGAACAATTCCTTCATGTTTTTTTCGCATTTGCAGTAATAAAGTGTGTTCAGTTTAAAATTTAAAGTGACAGTAACGGTTTTATTTTAAAACGTTTTTTGTACTTGTTATCAAGTTTATGCCTGTTTAACATGTCTGAACTACCAGATAGACTGTGTTCTGAATGTGGGGAAGCCAGAATTCCTATTCATTTAAATAAATGTGATTTATGTGACAATGACAATGATGCCCAAGATGATTCCTCAAGTGAGGGGAGTAAGCATGGTACTGCATCATTCCCTCCTTCGTCTACACGAGTCTTGCCCACTCAGGAGGCCCCTAGTACATCTAGCGCGCCAATACTCCTTACTATGCAACAATTAACGGCTGTAATGGATAATTCTGTCAAAAACATTTTAGCCTAAATGAACACTTATCAGCGTAAGCGCGACTGCTCTGTTTTAGATACTGAAGAGCATGACGACGCTGATATTAATATTTCTGAAGGGCCCCTAACTCAGTCTGATGGGGCCAGGGAGGTTTTGTCTGAGGGAGAAATTACTGATTCAGGGAACATTTCTCAACAAGCTGAACCTGATGTGATTGCATTTAAATTTAAGTTGGAACATCTCCGCATTCTGCTTAAGGAGGTATTATCCACTCTGGATGATTGTGACAAGTTGGTCATCCCAGAGAAACTATGTAAAATGGACAAGTTCCTAGAGGTGCCGGGGCTCCCAGAAGCTTTTCCTATACCCAAGCGGGTGGCGGACATTGTTAATAAAGAATGGGAAAGGCCCGGTATTCCTTTCGTCCCTCCCCCCATATTTAAAAAAAAAAATTGTTTCCTATGGTCGACCCCAGAAAGGACTTATGGCAGACAGTCCCCCAAGGTCGAGGGAGCGGTTTCCACTTTAAACAAACGCACCACTATACCCATAGAGGATAGTTGTGCTTTCAAAGATCCTATGGATAAAAAATTAGAAGGTTTGCTTAAAAAGATGTTTGTTCAGCAGGGTTACCTTCTACAACCAATTTCATGCATTGTCCCTGTCGCTACAGCCGCATGTTTCTGGTTCGATGAGCTGATAAAGGCGGTCGACAGTGATTCTCCTCCTTATGAGGAGATTAGGGACAGAATCAATGCTCTCAAATTGGCTAATTCTTTCACCCTAGACGCCACTTTGCAATTGGCTAGGTTAGCGGCTAAGAATTCTGGGTTTGCTATTGTGGCACGCAGAGCGCTTTGGTTGAAATCTTGGTCGGCTGATGCGTCTTCCAAGAACAAGCTACTTAACATTCCTTTCAAGGGGAAAACGCTGTTTGGCCCTGACTTGAAAGAGATTATCTCGGATATCACTGGGGGTAAGGGCCACGCCCTTCCTCAGGATCGGCCTTTCAAGGCAAAAAATAAACCTAATTTTCGTCCCTTTCGTAGAAATGGACCAGCCCAAAGTGCTACGTCCTCTAAGCAAGAGGGTAATACTTCTCAAGCCAAGCCAGCTTGGAGACCAATGCAAGGCTGGAACAAGGGAAAGCAGGCCAAGAAACCTGCCACTGCTACCAAGACAGCATTAAATGTTGGCCCCCGATCCGGGACCGGATCTGGTGGGGGGCAGACTCTCTCTCTTCGCTCAGGCTTGGGCAAGAGATGTTCTGGATCCTTGGGCGCTAGAAATAGTCTCCCAAGGTTATCTTCTGGAATTCAAGGGACTTCCCCCAAGGGGGAGGTTCCACAGGTCTCAGTTGTCTTCAGACCACATAAAAAGACAGGCATTCTTACATTGTGTAGAAGACCTGTTAAAAATGGGAGTGATTCATCCCGTTCCATTAAGAGAACAAGGGATGGGGTTCTACTCCAATCTGTTTATAGTTCCCAAAAAAGAGGGAACGTTCAGACCAATCTTAGATCTCAAGATCTTAAACAAGTTTCTCAAGGTTCCATCGTTCAAGATGGAAACCATTCGAACTATTCTTCCTTCCATCCAGGAAGGTCAATTCATGACCACGGTGGATTTAAAGGATGCGTATCTACATATTCCTATCCACAAGGAACATCATCGGTTCCTGAGGTTCGCATTCCTGGACAAACATTACCAGTTCGTGGCGCTTCCTTTCGGATTAGCCACTGCTCCAAGGATTTTCACAAAGGTACTAGGGTCCCTTCTAGCTGTGCTAAGACCAAGGGGCATTGCTGTAGTACCTTACTTGGACGACATTTTGATTCAAGCGTCGTCCCTTCCTCAAGCAAAGGCTCACACGGACATTGTCCTGGCCTTTCTCAGATCTCACGGATGGAAAGTGAACGTGGAAAAGAGTTCTCTATCTCCGTCAACAAGGGTTCCCTTCTTGGGAACAATAATAGACTCCTTAGAAATGAGGATTTTTCTGACAGAGGCCAGAAAAACAAAACTTCTAGACTCTTGTCGGATACTCCATTCCGTTCCTCTTCCTTCCATAGCTCAGTGCATGGAAGTGATCGGGTTGATGGTAGCGGCAATGGACATAGTTCCTTTTGCACGCATTCATCTAAGACCATTACAACTGTGCATGCTCAGTCAGTGGAATGGGGACTATACAGACTTGTCTCCGAAGATACAAGTAAATCAGAGGACCAGAGACTCACTCCGTTGGTGGCTGTCCCTGGACAACCTGTCACGAGGGATGACATTCCGCAGACCAGAGTGGGTCATTGTCACGACCGACGCCAGTCTGATGGGCTGGGGCGCGGTCTGGGGATCCCTGAAAGCTCAGGGTCTTTGGTCTCGGGAAGAATCTCTTCTACCGATAAATATTCTGGAACTGAGAGCGATATTCAATGCTCTCAAGGCTTGGCCTCAGCTAGCGAGGGCCAAGTTCATACGGTTTCAATCAGACAACATGACAACTGTTGCGTACATCAACCATCAGGGGGGAACAAGGAGTTCCCTGGCGATGGAAGAAGTGACCAAAATCATTCTATGGGCGGAGTCTCACTCCTGCCACCTGTCTGCTATCCACATCCCAGGAGTGGAAAATTGGGAAGCGGATTTTCTGAGTCGTCAGACATTGCATCCGGGGGAGTGGGAACTCCATCCGGAAATCTTTGCCCAAGTCACTCAGCTGTGGGGCATTCCAGACATGGATCTGATGGCCTCTCGTCAGAACTTCAAAGTTCCTTGCTACGGGTCCAGATCCAGGGATCCCAAGGCGGCTCTAGTGGATGCACTAGTAGCACCTTGGACCTTCAAACTAGCTTATGTGTTCCCGCCGTTTCCTCTCATCCCCAGGCTGGTAGCCAGGATCAATCAGGAGAGGGCGTCGGTGATCTTGATAGCTCCTGCGTGGCCACGCAGGACTTGGTACGCAGATCTGGTAAATATGTCATCGGCTCCTCCTTGGAAGCTACCTTTGAGACGAGACCTTCTTGTTCAGGGTCCGTTCGAACATCCGAATCTGGTTTCACTCCAGCTGACTGCTTGGAGATTGAACGCTTGATCTTATCGAAGCGAGGATTCTCAGATTCTGTTATCGATACTCTTGTTCAGGCCAGAAAGCCTGTAACTAGAAAGATTTACCACAAAATTTGGAAAAAAGTATATCTGTTGGTGTGAATCTAAAGGATTCCCTTGGGACAAGGTTAAGATTCCTAGGATTCTATCCTTCCTTCAAGAAGGATTGGAAAAAGGATTATCTGCAAGTTCCCTGAAGGGACAGATTTCTGCCTTGTCTGTGTTACTTCACAAAAAGCTGGCCGCTGTGCCAGATGTTCAAGCCTTTGTTCAGGCTCTGGTTAGAATTAAGCCTGTTTACAAACCTTTGACTCCTCCTTGGAGTCTCAATTTAGTTCTTTCAGTTCTTCAGGGGGTTCCGTTTGAACCCTTGCATTCCGTTGATATTAAGTTATTATCTTGGAAAGTTTTGTTTTTAGTTGCAATTTCTTCTGCTAGAAGAGTTTCAGAATTATCTGCTCTGCAGTGTTCTCCTCCTTATCTGGTGTTCCATGCAGATAAGGTGGTTTTACGTACTAAACCTGGTTTTCTTCCAAAAGTTGTTTCTAACAAAAACATTAACCAGGAGATTATCGTACCTTCTCTGTGTCCGAAACCAGTTTCAAAGAAGGAACGTTTGTTGCACAATTTGGATGTTGTTCGCGCTCTAAAATTCTATTTAGATGCTACAAAGGATTTTAGACAAACATCTTCCTTGTTTGTTGTTTATTCCGGTAAAAGGAGAGGTCAAAAAGCAACTTCTACCTCTCTCTCTTTTTGGATTAAAAGCATCATCAGATTGGCTTACGAGACTGCCGGACGGCAGCCTCCCGAAAGAATCACAGCTCATTCCACTAGGGCTGTGGCTTCCACATGGGCCTTCAAGAACGAGGCTTCTGTTGATCAGATATGTAGGGCAGCGACTTGGTCTTCACTGCACACTTTTACCAAATTTTACAAGTTTGATACTTTTGCTTCTTCTGAGGCTATTTTTGGGAGAAAGGTTTTGCAAGCCGTGGTGCCTTCCATTTAGGTGACCTGATTTGCTCCCTCCCTTCATCCGTGTCCTAAAGCTTTGGTATTGGTTCCCACAAGTAAGGATGACGCCGTGGACCGGACACACCTATGTTGGAGAAAACAGAATTTATGTTTACCTGATAAATTACTTTCTCCAACGGTGTGTCCGGTCCACGGCCCGCCCTGGTTTTTTTAATCAGGTCTGATAATTTATTTTCTTTAACTACAGTCACCACGGTACCATATGGTTTCTCCTATGCAAATATTCCTCCTTAACGTCGGTCGAATGACTGGGGTAGGCGGAGCCTAGGAGGGATCATGTGACCAGCTTTGCTGGGCTCTTTGCCATTTCCTGTTGGGGAAGAGAATATCCCACAAGTAAGGATGACGCCGTGGACCGGACACACCGTTGTTTCTCAAGGTTCCATCGTTCAAAATGGAAACCATTCGAACAATTCTTCCTTCCATCCAGGAGGGTCAATTCATGACCACGGTGGATTTAAAGGATGCGTATCTACATATTCCTATCCACAAGGAACATCATCGGTTCCTAAGGTTCGCATTCCTGGACAAGCATTACCAGTTTGTGGCACTTCCGTTCGGATTAGCCACTGCTCCAAGGATTTTCACAAAGGTACTAGGGTCCCTTCTAGCGGTGCTAAGACCAAGGGGCATTGCAGTAGTACCTTACTTGGACGACATTCTGATTCAAGCGTCGTCCCTTCCTCATGTCCTGGCCTTTCTCAGATCTCACGGGTGGAAAGTGAACGTAGAAAAAAGTTCTCTATCTCCGTCAACAAGGGTTCCCTTCTTGGGAACAATAATAGACTCCTTAGAAATGAGGATTTTTCTGACAGAGGCCAGAAAATCAAAACTTCTAAACTCTTGTCAAATACTTCATTCTGTTCCTCTTCCTTCCATAGCGCAGTGCATGGAAGTAATAGGTTTGATGGTAGCGGCAATGGACATAGTTCCTTTTGCGCGAATTCATCTAAGACCATTACAACTGTGCATGCTCAGTCAGTGGAATGGGGACTATACAGACTTGTCTCCGACGATACAAGTAGATCTGCTTGGAGATTGAACGCTTGATCTTATCAAAGCGAGGGTTCTCAGATTCTGTCATTGATACTCTTGTTCAGGCCAGAAAGCCTGTAACTAGAAAAATTTACCACAAAATATGGAAAAAATATATCTGTTGGTGTGAATCTAAAGGATTCCCTTGGGACAAGGTAAAAATTCCTAAGATTCTATCCTTTCTTCAAGAAGGTTTGGAGAAAGGATTATCTGCAAGTTCCTTGAAGGGACAGATTTCTGCCTTGTCTGTGTTACTTCACAAAAAGCTGGCAGCTGTGCCAGATGTTCAAGCCTTTGTTCAGGCTCTGGTTAGAATCAAGCCTGTTTACAAACCTTTGACTCCTCCTTGGAGTCTCAATTTAGTTCTTTCAGTTCTTCAGGGGGTTCCGTTTGAACCCTTACATTCCGTTGATATTAAGTTATTATCTTGGAAAGTTTTGTTTTTGGTTGCAATTTCTTCTGCTAGAAGAGTTTCAGAATTATCTGCTCTGCAGTGTTCTCCTCCTTATCTGGTGTTCCATGCAGATAAGGTGGTTTTACGTACTAAACCTGGTTTTCTTCCGAAAGTTTTTTCTAACAAAAACATTAACCAGGAGATAGTCGTGCCTTCTTTGTGTCCGAATCCAGTTTCAAAGAAGGAACGTTTGTTGCACAATTTGGATGTTGTTCGTGCTCTAAAATTCTATTTAGATGCTACAAAGGATTTTAGACAAACATCTTCCTTGTTTGTTGTTTATTCTGGTAAAAGGAGAGGTCAAAAAGCAACTTCTACCTCTCTCTCTTTTTGGATTAAAAGCATCATCAGATTGGCTTACGAGACTGCCGGACGGCAGCCTCCCGAAAGAATCACAGCTCATTCCACTAGGGCTGTGGCTTCCACATGGGCCTTCAAGAACGAGGCTTCTGTTGATCAGATATGTAAGGCAGCGACTTGGTCTTCACTGCACACTTTTACTAAATTTTACAAGTTTGATACTTTTGCTTCTTCTGAGGCTATTTTTGGGAGAAAGGTTTTGCAAGCCGTGGTGCCTTCCATCTAGGTGACCTGATTTGCTCCCTCCCTTCATCCGTGTCCTAAAGCTTTGGTATTGGTTCCCACAAGTAAGGATGACGCCGTGGACCGGACACACCTATGTTGGAGAAAACAGAATTTATGTTTACCTGATAAATTACTTTCTCCAACGGTGTGTCCGGTCCACGGCCCGCCCTGGTTTTTTAATCAGGTCTGATAATTTATTTTCTTTAACTACAGTCACCACGGTATCATATGGTTTCTCCTATGCAAATATTCCTCCTTTACGTCGGTCGAATGACTGGGGAAGGCGGAGCCTAGGAGGGATCATGTGACCAGCTTTGCTGGGCTCTTTGCCATTTCCTGTTGGGGAAGAGAATATCCCACAAGTAAGGATGACGCCGTGGACCGGACACACCGTTGGAGAAAGTAATTTATCAGGTAAACATAAATTCTGTTTTAATTTATGTTACTATATTATATATATATATATATATATATATATATATATATATATATATATATATATATATGTATATTAAATTACCCTGTGTTTAGGCTAATTTAGAATTGTTTTACATTTTTATTTGTCTCTTTGTTTGAAATGGACATTAAAGATTATAGTATTTTTATTTTGAGATAGCCTCATGTCTCTCAGGATGATGCTGTTCAGGCATGCCGCAGCCTTCTCAAAGTCCCAAGCCTTTTATGGAGTCTCAATCTACTGGAGGAGTTGTTTGCCTGCAGAATTTGCTACCTAGGTATCTGGCAGAATCTGTGGCATCTTCTGTTTTTCCTATACTAAGGGAAATCGCAAGAGGAATATTTGAGAATCAGTTAGTAAGGTTTCTGTTCCGCCTGCTGCCTTACAGGTGGTTCTTCTTCATACGTCTGATGAGGTGGATACGTTAGTAGCCTCTGAGGGTGAAATCTCAAAATTGGACAGTATAATTCCTTCACCTGATTCTAAAGTATTATCCTTCAGTTTTAAGCCTTAGCACCTTCATGTATTGTTTAAGGAGGTTTGGCTACGATGGAACGAACTTCATTACATTGGCGTTGTAGTTCCTAAGAATCTAGTGAACTTTATATCTACTGAGATTACTCTGTGGGAGGTTTTTTTGTCCTTGTCACAGACCATGCTGGGAGATTTTTCTCTGGAATGGGGGAGCCTTCGGCCTCTCCGCCCTGAATGCGCCCAATCTCGTCCGATCTGGGAAGCTAAACAGGGTCGGGCTTGGTTAGTCTTGGAAGTCAAGCACAGTGCCTTTAAGTAGTAGGGACCATTCCTGCTCTGGCTAGGAGAACTTCGATCCCTGGGGAATATAGCTGTTCTTCCCAGGATAAATGGGTTCATTTTCTAATACGACTCAGCCCTTGATCCTCAGGGAGGGTAGTTACTCCTTTGCGGATCCTTGGATAAAAAGCTGGAGGTTAATGGTTCATTTAAAGCCTTGTCTTATCAGACTTGCTGTTCTAGTCCGCCGGGCTTGGGCCTGAAATCTATATGGATCAGCTGAGAAGCCTGCCTATGGCTTGGTGGTACAGCCTAGGCTTTTTAGTTCTCTGAGTGCAGTTTCAAATGCTTCCTCCAAATCCACGCTTCTGGCATTTTCCTTTCAAGGATGGTCCTTGTTTGGATTGAGTAGAATTTAGTAGGGTTTTTCTACTATTCGTCTAGAGAGTATGACCTGAGGAAATTTTTTTTTTTTTTTCCCTCTGCAGGGTCAGTCTTGGTCTTTTGAGCCCATTCTCAGAGGGGCATATTTCTCCTTCTAAGGTATCTGCAACTGAGTTCGGGACTTCCTCTCTGACAGTTTCAGTTCCAGTTTCTGCTGGGAATGGGATCTAGGAATTTTCCTAAAAATTTTTTTTAGGATTCTGACCTAAGTAGTATCCATTCTTCTTGGTTCTAGAGGTTCTGTTCATAAGAACATAGACCTGAAGGATGGGTTTTTTTTCTTTGTCCATGAGTCGGAATCTTCTCAAGTTTCTGAGTTTTTCAAATCCGAGAAGGATTTTAGGATCCTGGGATAGTGCAATCGTGTTGTTCTGGACAATATTGGTTCAGGTGTCATCCATCTTTCAAGTAGACCTTTGTTTCTTGAAGTCTGGTCCAATTCCTTTCACATGGATGGGAAATGTTATAATTCCGCTAGCTACATCTTTTAGGATAGTTTGCTGTGGACCTTTGTAGATTCTATATCTAGGAAATCAAGAATTTTCCCTTTTCTCCTTTCTATCTGGCCACCAGCAGGTTGTAGTGGTCCCGTAGATAGTTATCTCCTTACACCTGGTTGGGTGGTAGTTAAGATTTAGCTGCAGTTGAATTTTCCTCTCAGTAGGACTTTGACTAATTTCCACAGTATAGAGTATTCCCGGATCTGTCTCAGTGGATAGATTTAGATCAGTCATCAAGAGTCTCTCTCTTGTTGTGGTTTCTCAGGAGTATATGTCTCAGGGCGTGCCTTCTGGAGACATTCCTGGGTGATGTGTCCACGGACGCCTTACTGCTGTGCTGGGGGGTTGTTCTGGGACTCGTTAATGGCGCAGGGACCCTGGATCGTTTGGAGTCAGCTCTCCTCATAAACATTTTGGAGTGGAGAGTGATTTTCAATCTTCAGTTCACAATTGCGGTTACTCTCAGACAAATTGTCCTCGGTGGACTTTCCTCCTCCAGGGTGGATCCTGGAATTCCTTTGCTTTTTAAGAGGTGGCTCTAATCGCTCTGTGGGCGGAGGCTCATAGAGGTTGTCTATCTACCATCCACATCCCAGGGACAATTGGGAGTGATTTTTCTGAACTGACAGATACTTCATTTCAGGGAGTGGGAACCCCATCGGAGAAATGTTCTCCAGTTTGTCAACTAATTGGGGGATCTGATGGTGTCTCAGCAGGACTCCAAGCCCCCATAGTGCGGTTCGAGGTCAAGAGACCCTCAAGCCTTTCTGATAGATGCTCTAGCAGTTCCTTGGAACTTCACGTTGGCATGTCTGCTTCCTCCGTTTGCTCTACTTCTGTGAGTCGTCGAGGTGCAGGGTAGCTGGGTCGCTACCTTGCGTACCTTGCAAGCGGACAGTTGAGAGTTGGAATTCCTGTGTTGGTCTTGGTCTTCTACTCGGATCAAGCAGGAGAGTGCTCAGGGGCTCTTCCTTCATCCAAATATTGTTTTTCTGAAGCTGTCTGCTTGGAGATTGAACGCTTAATAAGTGTTGAATTTTCAATTTGGTTATTGAGACCATGGTTCAGGGTCGTAAGCCTGTGACTAGTGGGATTTACCATAAGATATTAGACCCGGACAGATAGCTCAGCATGCTAAGGCACTGTGGCTGAGCTCTGTAGCATCCCAAGGGTTGCAGGTTCGACCCCGGCTAAGGCCATTCAGCCTTCTTTCCTTCCGGGGTCGATAAGATGAGCAGCGCCTTGAGACCCTTTTGAGTGATTAACCGTGCTTTTCAAGTTCTCAATACATAAATAAAGCATTCTTAAAGGAGGTTTCCAAGGATTATATCCTTTCCTCAGGATGGCCTTCAGAAGGGGTTATCTGTCTGTACCTCAAGAGTCAGATTTCTGATCTCTCCATCTGCTGCACAAGCATCAAGCGGGCGTGCCGGAAGTATAATATTTTGTCAGGCTCTGGTCAGAATCAGGCCTGTGTTTATGTCAGTTGCTCCTCCTGGAGTTCAACTTTGTTCTTAATGCTTTACAACAGGCTCTGTTTGAGCCTATGCATTTCGTAGATATTCAGTTATTATCTTGGAAGGTGTTGTTTCTCGCTGCTATTCTTCTGCTCTGAGAATTCTGTACTCTCAACTTGCAGTGTGTTTCTCCTTATCTTCTTTTTTAATCAGATGAGGCAATTCTCTGTGCCTAGTTTGGTTTCGTCCTAAGTTGAATATATCGGGAAGATAGTTTTTTCCTTCTCTCTGTACTAATCCTTCTTTTCATAATGAACGTTTATTACACAACTTAGACTTTGTGCGAGCCTTTAAGTTCTATTTGCAGGCTACAAGGACTTTCGTCAGTCTTCTGCCTTGTTTGTTTGCTTTCTGGAAAAGGCTAAGGTCAGAAGGCTACTGCCATTTTATTTTTTTCTTGTTAAGAAGTATTATTTTTTTGTTTGGCGATGAGACTGCTGTACAGCAGCCTCTTGTGAGATTTACAACTCATTCCACCAGGGTGGTGTCCTTTTCTGGGGCCTCCAAGAATGAGGCCTATGTTGAACACATTTTATAATTTTATATAACATTTTGGGAGAAAGGTTCTTCTGGCAGTGGTATCTTCTGTTTAGGTTACCTGTCTTGCCCTCCCATAGCTATATAAACACAGAAAATCTGGCACTCGCTAGCAAGCACGTAGTAATATTTAAAAGCAAAAATGGGAGTCAGATGCTTTTTGTGCCAAATGGTTTAAGCCCAGGACCACGTCGAGGTCTCTCCTCTTTTGGGCCCCTAACCAAGCAGCCACACACTGCATGCTTTCAAACAAACAAACTGGGAGCCACACTTTATAGTGTATTCTCTGTGTTTGCATTAAATTTGTCTATGCATATTTTCACATCTAGACAGGCCTATTCTACTGAGGTCTAATTCTTTGCAATGTACTGATTCACAGTTACATTTATTAGCACAGAGTTGCTGTGCTCGTTAGACCCACGAGAAATTGCATTTTGTGGCTCACCAGTCTCACAATCCATGTGTCTGGCAATATTTTATAAAAAAAAGTGTGTCCTAATTTCACTATATTTGAAAAAGAAGGCATCTAAGCTATTTGTTTGGCTCAGAACCCTGGAAAGCACTTGTTCATTGGTGGATGAATTTATCCACCAATCAGCAAGAACAACCCAGGTTGTTCACCAAAAATGGGCCGGCAAGATACCAAGAGAATGATAAAAATTTGATAATAGGAGTAAATTAGAAAGTTGCTTAAAATTGCATGCTCTATCTGAATCACAAAATAAAACATTAAGGTTCAGTGTCCCTTAAAGTTAGTATATAGTGAATTGGAAAGCCAATTAGGGACAGGTGGAGCCGCTCCGCGCCGGATGGCTGAAGATAGATGATGCCGTCTGGGTGAAGACTTCTGCCCGTCTGGAGGACCACTTCTGCCGGCTTGGATGAAGACTTCTCCCAGCTTCGGTGAGGACTTCGGCCCGGCTTGGATGAAGACTTCTCCTGGCTTCGTTGAGGATGGATGTCTGGTATTCAAAACTGTAAGTGGATCTTCGGGGGTTAGTGTTAGGTTTTTTTAAGGTTTTTTTTGGGTGGGTTTTATTTTTAGATTATGGCTTTTGAGCTGAAAAAGAGCTAAATGCCCTTTTAAGGGCAATGCCCATACAAATGCCCCTTTCAGGGCAATGGGGAGCTTAGTTTTTTTAGTTAGGATTTTATTTGGGGGGTTGGTTGTGTTGGTAGTGGGTTTTACTGTTGGGGGGTTGGTTGTATTTTTTTTTTTTACAGATAAAAGAGCTGATGGCTATTAGATGAGGTGTAACTAGTTTAAATATCTGATAATTTCTTTTTTTATTTTGTGTAATTTAGTGTTTGTTTGTAATTTAGGTAATTGTATTTAATTGTAGTGTAATGTTAGTTGTTAGTGTAAGACAGATTAGGTTTTATTTTACAGGTAAATTTGTATTTATTTTAACTAGGTAGTTAGTAAATAGTTAATAACTATTTAGTAACTATTCTACCTAGTTAAAATAAATACAAACTTACCTGTAAAATAAAAATAAACCCTAAGCTAGCTACAATGTAACTATTATTTTACAGGTAAGTGTTTAGTTTTAAATAGGAATAATTTAGGTAATGATAGGAATTTTTATTTAGATTTATTTTAATTATATTTAAGTTAGGGGGTGTTATGGTTAGGAGTTAATAAATTTAGTATAGTGGCGGCTAATATAGTGGCGGCGACGGGGCGGCAGATTAGGGGTTAATAAATGTAGGTAGATGGCGGCGATGTTGGGGGCGACAGATTAGGGGTTAATAATAATTAACTAGTGTTTGCAAGGTGTGAGTGCGGCGGTTTAGGGGTTAATATGTTTATTATAGTGGCGGCGATGTCTGGAGCGGCAGATTAGGGGTCAATAATTTTATTTTAGTGTTGGCGATGCGGGAGGGCCTCGGTTTAGGGGTTAATAGGTAGTTTATGGGTGTTAGTGTATTTTGTAGCACTTTAGTTATGAGTTTTATGTTACAGCTTTGTAGGGTAAAACTCATAACTACTGACTTTAGATTGCGTTACGAATCTTGCGGGATAGGCTGTACCGCTCACTTTTTGGCCTCCCAGAAAAAGCTTGTAATATCGGCGCTATGGAAGTCCCATTGAAAAAAGACTTTACGCAAATTGCGTAAGTTAATTTGCGGTACGGTCAAAAAAGTGTGCAGTGCCCCTAAACCTGCAAGACTCGTAATACCAGCGGGAGTGAAAAAGCCATAACGCTATAACCCATAACGCTGCTTTTTCACTCATAACGCTAAACTCGTAATCTATCCGCAAGGAAAGGGGTTTTACTCAAACCTCTTTATTGTCCAAAAAAAAAGGGCATGTTTCGTCCAATATTGGATCTAAAGACATTAAACAATTTCCTGAAAGTTCCATCCTTCAAGATGGAAACCATCAGATCAATTCTACCCTTAGTACTTCAAGGGCAATTCATGTCTACTATAGAGCTGAAGGATGCGTATCTTCACAAACCACTTCATCCAGATCACCATCAGTATCTAAGGTTTGCGTTTTTGAACCTGCATTTCCATTTCATTGCTCTTCCCTTCGGGTTAGCTACGGCTCCCAGAAAGGTTTTGGGAGCTATTCTTTCTGTTATTCATCTTCAGGTAATAGTGTTATCTTGGTTCAAGCACCATCCTTACCTTTAGCAATTTCTCACACAGAGAAGTTACTTTGGTTTCTTTGCAAACATGGTTGGATAATCAACGTCCCAAAGAGACAAGGGTGTGTTTCTTGAGGGGTGATTTTAGACTCTATCACAATTCGGGTGTTTCTGATGGAACAACGCAAGTCAAAACTTCACTCAGCTTGCAGGGTTCTTCATGGGAATCTTTTGTCATCAGTGGCCCAGTGTATGGAAGTAGTGGGTTTCATGGTAGCAGTTTCCGACTCCATTTCATTTGCAAGGTTACATCTAAGACCCCTGCAGTTGTGTCAATGGAATTTACCACATCATAATTTTTCTTACCTTAGTACAATACCAACCAGATGCATGCCCTTTAATGCTTAATGCAAATCAGAGAAGCTAGTAACACAACGGTTCAATAATATTATATTTATATAGTAGAACTCATACTTTGTGCTCTACTTCCTTCATATTTTATTATTTTCTTTTTCACATTTTAAATTATTGTTCAATAAGTTATATTTTATTATACTGTCACTACTCTTGTTATACAAATACACTTTAGTGGTTTAATTTGGGTTGGTGTGCTATTAAATATACACTTTTTTTGTGGTATTTTCATCCACATTTCCACTATTTCCCATTATATTGCTATTCATTTTTACCTCTAAAAGACTTGGGTGAGAAAGATAGTAAAATCTTCCTTAGAAGGTAAACATTTCAGGTTAGCTTTTGTAAGAGGTGCAGTGTTATCGATGGGAGAGGCTGGCTGTATATCTATAGATTCTGTCATAGTAAGATGTACTCTGGGAGTCAGATAAAAAGTCCAGGAGCTAATTTTTGTATTGTACAATTGTTTTTTTTAGGAACCTTTTCTAATTTAGATAATCTCTTGAAAGCCATGTTTTGGAGGGTATTTGTCACATTGTCTTGATGTATAAATAGGAAATGTAGGCTGTAGACAGTTTCTGAACAGTGCAATTAAAGTGTAAATCTAGGCACAAAGGTGCATATATAAATATAAAGAGCAATTATTTCTGCAACTGCACACTAGATCATATTATATGTAGTGGCATAGAAATTAAGAGGCTACACCTATAGGAACATCTGTAATAACTATAGTACATTGTTGTACATTGTTTATGGAAGAATATGTGTGTGTGGTATAGTATGTGTGTGTGTTTTGTATTTTTGTGTGTCTGTGTCATTGTGTATGTGTATGTATGTGTGTATAAATATGTATGTGGTTGTGTGTATAAATGTGTGTGTCTGTCATTGTGTATGTATGTTTATGTGTTTGTAAATTTGTGTGTATAAATATGTATGTGGTTGTGTGTGTTCAAATATGTGTGTATAAATGTGTGTGTGCGCGCAAATGTGTGCATGAGTGTGTAAATATGTATGTGTCTGTGTAAATGTATGTGTGTGTGTGTGTGAATATGCATGACATACAAAGCCCTCAACTGCACTGCTCCCTCCTATATCTCAGACCTTGTCTCCAGATACTCTCCCTCCCGTCCCCTTCGCTCTGCTCATGACCTCTTACTCTCCTCCTCTCTTGTGACCTCACACTCCCGCCTACAGGACTTCTCCAGACTGGCTCCCATCTTATGGAACTCTCTGCCTCGCTCCACAAGACTCTCCCCTAGTTTTGAAAACTTCAAGCGCTCCCTAAAGACTCTACTTTTCAGGGATGAATACAACCTACACCAACCATTCTTTATACAGTTTCCTCTCCTCCATTGCTATCCCCTTGAACCCCCTTAGCATGTAAGCTTAAGAGAACAGCTGTTTGTAGATCACCTTCTTTAGAGCGGACTACAACAGTGCAACTCTTAGCAGGGCCCTCTACCCATCTGATCCCTATAAATGTTTCCTTGTATTCCGCCTATGTTTGTAGCGCTGCAGAATCTGTTGGTGCTCTAGAAATAACCGATAATAATAATGTATAAATGTGTGTGTCTGTGTATAGATGTGTATGTATGTGTGTGTGTGAAAATATGTAATAGTGTGTGTATGTATATATATATATATATATATATATATATATATAGTCCATATATACAAAGTGTGACAGCACCACAGTACAATCTTGCTTCTTAAAGGTGAAAAATTATTTTTATTCAGGTACAAAAACCATAAAAAAGCGACGTTTCTGACCTACATGGTCCTTATTCATGCATAGTTAAAAAACAGGTAGATAGACATTTAAAAAGGTTATCAGAGCCAATCAGGGTTCAGCACTGCATGCTAATTGGTTTCACTCATACCTGTCCAGGTATTCCAATTTTCATTACCTTAGAGCCCCCTGGTGGCACTAAAACACATAACATATAAAAAATCTCATAAAAACAAATACAAATCATAGTCCCTATTCAAACCATAAGGGTGTAAGGCGTTTAATCCACCAAACTTCTTTTTGTTTTAGTTTTAATTCCCTATTGCCCCCTCTTCTGTGAGTGGGGATATGGTCTATTATTTGAAAGCGAAGTTGGCTAACTGTATGTCCCATGTGTGTGAAATGTGCAGATACTGGTAGTGACAGGTCTTTTGATTTAATAGAGGCCTTATGCTGACTAAACCTATCCCTGGCGGCCTGGGTGGTCTCGCCAATATAACAAAGCCCACATGGGCATTTAAGCAAATAAATTACATAGTTGGTCTGACATGTATACAATCCATTTATAATATATTGTTTCCTTTTATCATTCTGTGCCAGGTATTTACCTTTTATTATGGAATTACATTGAGCACAATGAAGACAGGAATAGCATCCCTTATTTGGGGTAGTTAAATAATTAACACTAGATAATTTGGCAGTACCCACATCAGCACAAACAATATTATCCCTAAGATTTTTAACCCTTCTATATGAAGGCATAGGGGGTAGTTTGAAAGATTCTACTTCTGGATTATATTTTGACAGTAAGTGCCAATATTTCCTTACTACTCTGAAGACATCACTACTCAGATTACTGTATTCCATAGAAAAAACTAGTCTATTAGGACCATTTATTGTACTTTTTTTATGATGTTTTTTGTCTTGGTTTTTTTGAGTTTTTTCTTCTACCTCCTCAATACTTTTGGCAACTATCTCTTTTGGATATCCTCTTTGGATAAATTTATTGCCCATAGATTTCAATCTTTTTGGCAATATCTCCTGATCCTGAACTATTCTTTTTGTGCGCAATAGCTGGCTCCTGGGTATAGATTTAAATACAGTTTCTGGATGAAAACTTTCATATCTAAGTAATTTGTTCCTATCCGTTGGTTTAGTGTAAAGATCAGTACTCAACTTTGTACCCTGCTTATACACAGTAGTGTCCAGAAAATTGACCTGTTGACTAGAATATGTGAGTGTAAACCTAATGCCCACCATAGAGGCATTGATGTCCTCGACAAACTGTAATAGGCACTCCAGTGAGCCCCCACATATGCCAAAAATATCATCTATATATCTTAACCAGAGTTTACAGCTGCTGATGAATGGCTGACTACTATAGACAAATTTGTTCTCAAAGCCACTCATGAACAAATTGGCATATGAGGGGGCTACATTGGAGCCCATAGCTGTCCCACGTTTTTGCATATAATAGGTGTCCTGAAAAAGGAAGTAATTGCAATACAATATCAATCTCAACATGTCATCAACAAAATCAATCTGAGATAGATTATATAGTTTGCTTTCACTTAGGAAGCTTTTAACAGTGGTTAAACCAGCCTCATGTGGGATTGAAGTGTAGAGATTTACTACATCAAGTGTAAAGATTATGCATGTCTCCTCTATTTCAACCCCTGCAAGTTTTTCTAGAAAATCATTTGTATCTTTAATAAATGATTTTTGTTGTTTGACTAAGGGGAAGAAGATCTTATCTAGAAAAATTGAGGTATTGGAAAACACAGAATCGGTGCAAGCCACAATAGGGCGCCCTGGTGGTTGTGTAAGATTTTTATGCACCTTGGGCAATGTATAGAAGATTGGTGTTATTGGAAATTTATTCAACAAAAATTCATAGACCTATTTAGAGATAACATTACATCCCAAGGCTCTATCCAATATTCCTTTAAGCTCACTTTGTATCTCTGTAAGGGGATTGTGGTCTAACATTTCATAAACCCCCCCATCTGATAATTGTTGTAAAATTTCTTGAGTGTAGTAATCGGTATCTAATATCACTACAGCTCCGCCCTTATCAGCATTCTTTATTGTGATATCTTTATTACTTTTCAAGGTGGATATAGCCTCGCATTCCCCTTTAGTTAAGTTATGTTGTTTAGCATATGGCTGTAACTTTGCTTTTTTTACAAGATTAGTAACGTCCTGTTGGACAAACTTAACAAAGGTTTCAATGCCAGAATTACTTGTGGGTGGTATAAATGAGGATTTTTGTTTTCAAATCAAAACAATCATGCATTACTTCTTAATTTATTATATTTTGATCACCCAAATTAGTTGTGTTACTACCACCATATAACGCTTTTAACCTTAATGTCCTGAAAAATTTGTAAAGATCTTTATCAATCTCAAAATCGTCATGACCTTTCACAGGGCAAAACGACAGTCCTTTCATCAGAAGACTAAGTTCGCTATCTGTTAGCTTGTATCTGGAAATATTTATAACAAGATTTTCTTCTTCAGACACTGGGGAGTTAATTTTAGGCAGTTCATTTATTACCTTCTCATGCCCCGTCGATGTCTCCCTCCTCTCTGCTATCTGTGCGGTCTGTACGGTCTGTACGGTTGCCGCTGTTGGTTCCATGCACTGCATGTATTCATCCTGGGCTCTCTTTGATCGGCGGTGCTTCCGCCCTCCCCTCCGGTGTCTCCTTCCGAACCGGAGTCTAAAAAACTCTCCCCGGATGATGTGCTTTCAGCCTTGTCCTGGTCTTGGTCCGTTGTTGATCTCGGCGTTCTCCTCCAGCGTGGGCCCTCACGTGACCTTGATGCATTGTCATGTGACCAATGGTACACTCGGTGGTTAGCGTAATCCAGCTCATCTCTCACGAATTTAACCCTTTTTCTCTCTTCAAGGTCTAGGCTGTATTGAGATAGTAATGCATCAATTTCATCTTTGGTGGTCTTTAACATCTCCAAGGTAAGTTTGGTTTCCATAACCCGTTCTGTATCTCGTACAACTTTTTTCTGTTTTTCAATCTCGATTTGTAGACATTCCACAGTCAGGACTATTAGGTCAAATGAACATTTGTTCAATATGCTTTCAAATTTATTTTTCCAAGATTCATTGTTAGCCAGGATGGTGGGTCATAATTTAACCCTTAAGCCCCTAGGGATTCTTTTAATACGATAGTATTCCGCAAGTGTAACTGAATGCAGTTCCAGGGATATCAGCTTTCTTTTTGTTCTTTCATATTCCTTTTTGATATCAACTTCAGCAGTATCCCTTAAAAAGTTTCTTGATCCCAGGGCTAGAGAAGTGATGCGTGCAGCATCAATATCCGAATAGGAAAACATAGATGGTTGTTTACCCTCCATAGTGTTTTCACTCGCTGCAGGTGCTTGTGGCTCAGCTGATTTCATAGATAGAAGATAGATAGTTAGAGTCCAGCACCATAAATTTAGGTAATAGCTTTCAACCTGTGTGCCCGTCACTGTGGAGTATCAGCCACACTCCAAAAGATACAGTCCATATATACAAAGTCTGACAGCACCACAGTACAATCTTGCTTCTTAAAGGTGAAAAATTATTTTTATTCAGGTACAACAACCATAAAAAAGCGACGTTTCGGACCTACATGGTCCTTATTCATGCATAGTTAAAAAACAGGTAGATAGACATTTAAAAAGGTTATCAGAGCCAATCAGGGTTCAGCACTGCATGCTAATTGGTTTAACTCATACCTGTCCAGGTATTCCAATTTTCATTACCTTAGAGCCCCCTGGTGGCACCAAAACACATAACATATAAAAAATCTCATAAAAACAAATACAAATCACCCTTATGGTTTGAATAGGGACTATGATTTGTATTTGTTTTTATGAGATTTTTTATATGTTATGTGTTTTGGTGCTACCAGTGGGCTCTAAGGTAATGAAAATTGGAATACCTGGACAGGTATGAGTTAAACCAATTAGCATGCAGTGCTGAACCCTGATTGGCTCTGATAACCTTTTTAAATGTCTATCTACCTGTTTTTTAACTATGCATGAATAAGGACCATGTAGGTCCGAAACGTCGCTTTTTTATGGTTGTTGTACCTGAATAAAAAGAATTTTTCACCTTTAAGAAGCAAGATTGTACTGTGGTGCTGTCACACTTTGTATATATGGACTGTATCTTTTGGAGTGTGGCTGATACTCCACAGTGAGTGAGGCTACACAGGTTGAAAGCTATTACCTAAATTTATGGTGCTGGACTCTAACTATCTATCATATATATATATATATATATATATATAGTTGTGTGTATAATTGTAAATTAACAACAAAATATAACCAATTTCTACATCTTGGCCCATACCCTGGGTAATACTTACCAGTGAGACCCCCTCTCCAGAGGGGCATAAGACAGAACTATCCACTCCCCTCATTTACCATAAAAGCTTCCAGTGGGACACCACCCCTTCCTCCTCCTAGTGAGGTCCAGCCAAAACAGGTGAAACAAGCAAAGGGAGGGAGCCTGGTAAGTATAACCCAGGGTATGGGCCAAGATATACAAATTGCTTATATTTTGTTGTTAATTTCCACTATCTGTCACATTATCAAAGCATTTCCACTTATTTGTCACATTGTCTTGATGTATAAATAGGAAATGTAGGCTGTAGACTGTTTCTGAACAGTGAAATCAAAGTGTAAATCTAGGCACAAAGGTGCATATATAAATATAAAGAGCAATTATTTCTGCAACTGCACACTAGATCATATTATATGTAGTGGCATAGAGATTAAGAGGCTACACCTATAGGAACATCTGTAATAACTATAGTACATTGTTGTACATTGTTTATGGCAGAATATGTGTGTGTGTTTGTGTGTGTGTATATGTGTGTGTGGTATAGTGTGTGTGTGTGTTTTGTATTTTTGTGTGTCTGTGTCATTGTGTATGTATATGTGTATAAATATGTATGTGGTTGTGTGTATAAATGTGTGTCTGTCGTGTATGTATGTTTGTGTGTTTGTGTAAATGTGTGTGTATAAATATGTATGTGGTTGTGTGTGTGTCTGTCATTGTGTATGTATGTTTATGTGTTTGTAAATTTGTGTGTATAAATATGTATTTGGTTGTTTGTGTATAAATGTGTGTGTCTGTCGTGTGTGTGTGTTTGTGTAAATGTGTGTGTATAAATATGCATGTGTCTGTATAAATGTATGTGTCTGTCATTGTATATGTATGTTTATGTGTGTGTAAATTTGTGTGTATAAATATGTATGTGGTTGTGTGTGTTCAAATATGTGTGTATAAATGTGTGTGTGCATGAGTGTGTAAATATGTATGTGTCTGTATAAATGTGTGTGTGTGTGTGAATATGCATGACATACAAAGCCCTCAACTGCACTGCTTCCCCCCCCTATATCTCAGACCTTGTCTCCAGATACTCTCCTTCCAGTCCCCTTCGCTCTGCTCATGACCTTACTCTCCTCCTCTCTTGTGACCTCACACTCCCGCTTACAGGAATTCTCCAGACTGGCTCCCATCTTATGGAACTCTCTGCCTCGCTCCACAAGGCTCTCCCCTAGTTTTGAAAACTTCAAGCGCTCCCTAAAGACTCTACTTTTCAGGGATGAATACAACCTACACTAACCGTTCTTTATATCGTTTCCTCTCCTCCATTGCTATCCCCTTGAACCCCCTTAGCCTGTAAGCTTAAGAGAACAGCTGTTTGTAGATCACCTTCTTTAGAGCGGACTACAACAGTGCAGCTCTTAGCAGGGCCCTCTACCCGTCTGATCCCTATAAATGTTTCCTTGTATTACGCCTATGTTTATAGCGCTGCGGAATCTGTTGGCGCTCTAGAAATAACCGATAATAATAATGTAGAAATGTGTGTGTCTGTGTATAAATGTGTATGTGTGTGTGTGTGTGTGTGTGTGTGTATGTATATAGGTGTATATATATATATATATATATATATATATATATATATATATGTGTGTGTATATAATTGTAATTTAACAACAAAATATAACCAATTTCTACATCTTGGCCCATACCCTGGGTAATACTTACCAGTGAGACCCCCTCTCCAGAGGGGCATAAGACAGAACTATCCACTCCCCTAATTTACTATAAAAGCTTCCAGTGGGACACCACCCCTTCCTCCTCCTAGGGAGGTCCAGCCAAAACAGGTGAAACAAGCAAAGGGAGGGAGCCTGGCAAGTATAACCCAGGGTATGGGCCAAGATATACAAATTGCTTATATTTTGTTGTTAATTTCCACTTATCTTGGCCCCCCTGGTAATACTTACCAGTGAGAGAATACAAAGCAGCAATAAAAGAAAGGGTGGGAAAGAAATTAAAACCTATAAAATCCATAAAGATGAAACTGAAGACAAAATTTTCCAACCAAACCTAGCAGAAGCTGATAGGCAGACAACAAGTTTTAAAAATAGAAACAAAGTTCCTTTTTTTCTGTAAGCCATAGAGAACATCTGTACAACCAAACCAAAGATGGTAGGTCCAGAAGGAGCCTGACCTGACGAGAATATGATGATCCCTCTGGAACTTGTTCATTCTATTACTTGTTTGAACACAAAATAACTTGAACAAACAAATAAAGATGGTTGACCTTGCAAATGTCTACCAAAAATGCGGGCCTTGTAACAAAACAAAGAGAAAATAACAGCTACAAAAGGAATTAAGTCTTCTAGCAGAAAACTTACAACAGATCACAACCAAGAGGTTAAAAATGAGTTAATTTGATACCCCTGCTTATCACGACTGAAGGAAGGAAAAAATAATGTCTTGACTTCAATAAAAGTCAGACACAACATTGGTAACCATTCTCAAGATTATTCCATCATGATAAAATAATAAGGCATGACAGTATCACATAAAGTAACTAAAATTCTAAACATCACTGGTGTTGAATTAAATAGTCTCTGGAAAAATGATTTAAATGAGAGACCAGATAGAAATAAAACTAAGAAGGATCCAAAAGTAAGAACCCAGGATGCAATTGTAAAACTCTAAGTAAATTGGGTATGGACCAAGACTTGAAAAGATTGCATAACCAAGAGATCTAAAGCCTCAGATGTTGGAGTACAAGCATCTTACAAAAAGTCAAACACTTTTTTAATTAACTGAGATATAATCTTATTCGCAGAATTTCAACAGAAAGCAGAATATCTGCTTTGAAAGCATTATATTGGACCATCCAAAAGAAAAAAAGATCAAGAATCGAAAAATACAAAAAGTTGTAAATTTACAGGAGTGTAAACAAAACATTAAGGCAAAAAAATTAAACTGCAATTAAAAGACACTTTCAGCAGCCAAGCCTTAAATCTAAAACTCTAAATATGAAAATATTCTATGGGAGTTTATCGACCTTGGCACTAGGCACCAGTCCCCAAATTTGCCTCCAGGCCTCCCCAACAGAATAGAAACAGGCAAAACAGCCATGTAAAAATAATCAGCTGATTTTTTACCTGTGCCCCAAAAAAAGATGCCCACATAGGGAAGCCAGAGAATAGGCCCGAAAATCAGTGCCCCAGAGGGAACTAAAGTCTGTATGACAAAAGAGGATTACAAATAATGCTATCTTTTCCTTAAAAATTCTCTAGTAGATATCAGGAAAAATAGAGAAACCGCATATATCAGAGTGAACTCCCAAAACAAAGTATCCAATACTAGGGCTTGACACCTGGAAAAAATAGATATATTGTGAAATTGACAAAAGAATCTAGAAGTAATAGATTCATATATGGAAGATTCCATTTGTCCACAATCCTTACAATTTTTTTTGTAAATTTAGTAATCTGTTGGAAAGACATACTCCCTGCAAAGGAAGTCTGTGCTGAAATACATAAAACCTGAAATAAAAATGGCTATCGGAAACTTGCATTGAGCCTGCAAAAATATATAATAAAATTATCCTTCAGGACTAAATGACTTCTTGTTATGTCATTGCAAAATGAACCAATTTGGCTCCAACAGGATAGACTTCTGACAGATTATAAATTCTGAATTCACAAAAGAAGAGCTTCTTTAATACTACTGAAAAGGGAGAATGCAGTTAAAGATAAGCCAGCTGTTTCTAGAAATAACAGATCAAAATACTGGAAAATATAACCCCAGCTATTCTAAAACTTCTTATGAGCTGAAATGTAGTGTTTAATTTCAAAGATTCTTAATGGAAATATACCAGCGCAAATAAAATGAAAATCTAGTTAAAAAATGTCTCCAAGTTGGAAAGCAGAGGCAAGTGAGCAAATGAATAGGATTTAAAAAAACACGAAGAGCTGAAAAGGAAAACCAACCCTATTGTCCCTAGTTTGGGACAGAGAATCTTAATCTTTAAAGTGAAGAGAAAAAATAGACCCTTGCCCTATACAGGCAGTTTTAATGTTGCAATTGAAACACGCACCCAGCTATTGTAAGTGACAGGTCTGAAAATAATATGACTAGAAAAGAATGCCCTGTACCAAAAATTATAATAGGATACAGAAAAATTGTGTACTCTGGGTCAGACCACAGACCAGACTGCTATCTTCAAAATTTAATCATGAGATAATTATGTAGAAAGAATCTAAATTCTGATTTTTCTTGCCTGTAAAGAAAAGTAGTTTTATTTATTTTTTCAATTAAATAATCAAAATACATTAAAAAACACTAGTTTCCTTCCTAAGGCAGGGAGAGTCCACAACTTAATTCCTTACTGTTGGGAAATACAACACCTGGCCACCAGGAGAAAGCAGACACCCCAGCCCAAGGCTTAAATATTCCTCCCACTTCCTCATTATCCCAGTCATTCTTTGTCTTTCGTCACGCTAGGAGGTGGCAGAGAAGTGTCAGAAGATTCAGAGAGTCCTGAAAAAGATTCAGAGAGTCCTGAGTATCTGCCCTTCGAGAAAGGACTGGAGTTTTAAGTTAGTCATGTTAACCTCTCAGTGAGAGTATTGATGAAAGTTTGAGTCTGGAGATGCAGGGAAAGTTTTTCTGCGAAACCATCCAGACTACTGCTAACAGCTCCTAAGCAAAAGTGTTGACGAGTTTCACTACCTGCTTTCTTTCACTCAAGTCCATGTCCGGAGCGCTGCTATAAGACTGTCACACTTGAGGCTGTGTTCTGTTCGACAGCATGGATCCTGGAGGTAAGATTGTTTAAATTTTTACACACAAAACGCTAAACAGGGTCACAGTGTGGCTCCGTTATACCTTGATAGGATCCAGGGTTAATATCCTTTGAAGGGAACAGTTGGGGTTAATTAGTGTATTAATTATTTAAATACTGCTTTGTGTGATTTTTTTCCTGGGCTTATAGACTGTGTGTTTTTGGCTGGAACAAACAGGTTTCACTTTTAAGTTTTGAAAGTGTTGCACAGCTCCTATTACTTGCTGTACTTGTAATAGCAGGGCAAGTACTGCCTTGCACTCCATGTGATCGGGTGTGGTCTATGTTCATTTCCTCCATTCCGGCTGAGACTTGAGGAGAGTGTTACCTCTGTTACCTGTCTGGGTCTAGGAGGTGGTGAGTGCCCCAGCCATTGGGAGTATAGAGGTTCAGTTTTCTATAATAAAAACATTTTTATTTGTGTCCTTCTGTGGGTATAACCTGAGCTCTGGAGGACTCTGACATTTTAGAAGGTACTCCTTCTGTACTAAATCATACCTGTTTATATTGTGAGGAGGCCATGGTTTTCCAGCCCACTCAATTATGTTCCACATGCCTTAACACCGTTATAAAGTCTAAGAAGCGAGACAAGCCTGCTAAGGCTCTTAGTCCCTCTGAGCCGTCTACCTCTCAAGACTCGGCTTCCCGTGAGATTACTACCCTTGCTACATTATCCACTCCACATGCAGTTCCCCATAGCACATCTAATCCTCCATCCGGAGGGGGCCTTCTTCCTGCGGACTTTGCCGTGCAGTTACAAACAACGGTATCTGCGGCCCTCAGTGCATTACCTTCCTCTAACAAACGCAAGAGAAAGTTTAAACATAGCTCTCTTGACCTGGAGTCATCTAAATATTTTTCGGATTTAGCTATTATGTCCCAGTTATCCGATAATGAGTTAACCTCTGTAGCTTCAGAGGGTGAACTTTCTGGGTCGGAGTCCTTAGCGTCTAAGCCTCCTGCTGCTTAGATGCTTGCGTTTTTTATTTAAGGTTCTGTCTACGTTAGAGGTTCCAGAGGCCACGCTGTCTGAAGAACCTATGATACCTAAATTAGACAGAGTTTACGAAGGCAGTTGCAGCGGTTGCCAGAGCGGCTACCTACTAGTGCGACTCTTTGTCGTAACTCATTGAGTTGGTTGCATTGAGGATATTCAAGACAGAATTAAAGTTCTGAGAATTGCTAATTCTTTTATCTGTGATGCGAACATGCAAATTATTTGCCTAAATGCAAAGGCCTCTGGCTTTGTGGTCCTGGCCCGCCAGGCGCTCTGGTTGAAGTCTTGGTCTGTGGATATGAATTCAAAGTCCAGACTCCTTTCTCTTCCCTTCAAGGGAAAGATTTTATTTGGTCCAGGCCTGGACTCCATTATTTCTACGGTTACCGGAGGCAAGGGTGCCTTCCTACCGCAAGATAAGAAGAACAAGTCTAAGGGACGACAATCTTCAAATTTTCGTTCCTTTTGTTCTGACAAATCCCAACGACAACAATCCTCCTCCAAGCCTGAGCAACCCAAAAGTACTTGGAAGTCGGTTCAGTCCTGGAATAAATACAAGCAGAATAAGAAGCCCACTGAAATCAAATTGGCATGAAGGGGCGGCCCTTGATCCGGGATCGGATCGGGGGCAGACACTCTTTTTTTCAGGCGCCTGTTTCAAGGACGTACAGGATCCATGGGTGGTATCTCAGGGATACAAGATAGACTTCAAATCTCATCCACCAAGGGGCAGATTCCTTCTCTCGAATCTGTCTACCAGACCAGAAAAGAGGGATGCCTTTCTAGGGTGTGTTCGGGATCTATCCTCCTTAGGAGTTGTTGTCCCGATGCCTATAGAAGAAAGAGGTTTGGGGTTTTATTCAAACCTTTTCGTGGTTCCAAAGAAGGAGGGAACTTTCAGCCCAATTCTGGACCTAAAGTGCTTAAATAAATTTCTCAGTGTCCCTTCCTTCAAGATGGAGACAATAAGGTCCATCCTTCCTTTAATTCAGGATGGCCAGTTTATGACCACTAGAGATCTGAAGGACGCTTACCTTCATGTTCCAATCCACAGGGAACACTTTCAGCTCCTGAGGTTTGCATTCCTGGACCAACACTTCTAGTTCATTGCCCTTCCGTTTGGCCTAGCTACTGCTCCAAGAATCCTTACAAAGGTTCTAGGGGCTCTTCTAGCTGTTGCCAGAACTCAGGGTATTGCAGTAGCCCCATACTTGGATGATATTCAGGTGCAAACACCATTCCTTCGTCTTGCGGAAGAATTCTCAGAGTCCCTTCTCAGTCTTCTTCGATCACATGGATGGAAGATAAACTTGGAAAAGGGTTCTCCTATCCCAAGTACCAGGGTGGTATTCCTGGGTACTATAATAGACTCCATATCCATAAAGATATTTCTAACAGAGCAGAGACGTTGCAAACTAACTTTGGCATGTCTTGCCCTCCAGACCTCCTTGAGTCCCTCTGTGGCTCAGTGTATGGAGGTGATTGGTCTCATGGTGTCCTGCATAGACATCATACCTTTTGCCAGGTTCCGTCTCAGACCTTTACAACTGTGCATGCTGAGGCAGTGGACCGGCGATCATTCAGATCTGTCTCAACAGATTGTATTAGACAGCCGGTCGAGAGAATCGCTCTCTTGGTGGCTCTGTCCAGATCTGTCCCAAGGGACATGCTTCTTAAGACCATTCTGGGAGATTGTGACTACGGACGTAAGCCTATCCGGATGGGGAGATGTTTGGGGTGCCAGGAAGGCACAGGGTGTTGTGGACTCAGGAGGAGTCCTCCCTCCCGATCAATATTTTGGAACTATGGGCAATCTTCAAGGCCTTGAAGGCTTGGCTATTTCTGGGTTTGTCCCAGTTTATCAGATTCCAATCAGACAATATAACCTTGGTGGCTTACATCAACCATCAGGGGGGAATGAGAAGTTACTTGGCGATGAAGGAAGTATCTCAGATTCTGGAGTGGGTGGAGGCCCACAGCTGTTTGCTGTCAGCAATCCACTTTCAGGTCGTGGACAACTGGGAGACGGATTTTCTCAGCAGGCAATCCTTCCATCTAGGGGAATGGTCTCTCCATCCTGAGGTTTTTGCAGAGATATGCAGCAAGTGTGGGACGCCCGAGATAGATCTCATGGCATCCCATCTCAATACTAAGCTACCAAGGTACGGGTCGAGGTCGAGGGATCCTCAAGCGGATCTAATAGATGCACTAACCTGGAGGTTCAAACTCATATATCTTTTTCCTTCCTTACCGCTTCTTCCTCGAGTGGTGGCCCGCATCAAGCAAGAGCGGCTATCAGTAATCCTGATTGCTCCATCGTGGCCGCGAAGGACGTGGTTCGCGGATCTCCTCATCTCCTCCGTGGAAGTTACGTTGTCGCAGAGACCTGCTGATACAAGGTCCATTTGTTCATCAAATTCTAGATTCTCTAAGGCTGACTGCGTTGAGATTGAACAAATAGTCTTGGCCAAGAGAGGTTTCTCAGAGAGTGCCATTGATACTCTTATTCAAGCTCGTAACCAGTTAATCGGCGTATCAACCACAAGGTGTGGAGGACCTACTTATTCTGGTGTGAAGAGCGTGTTTTTTTCTGGCACAGAGTTAAGGTTTGTCAGGATCTTATCTTCTCTCCAGGATGGGCTGGAGAAGGGCCTTTCTGATAGTTCCTTGAGGGGGACAGATTTCGGCCCTGTCGGTTTTATTGCACAAGAGACTGGCTGAGCTTCCAGACGTGTAGTCCTTTGTTAAGGTTTTGATTAGGATCAGACCTGTGTTTAGATCTGGGGCTCCTCCTTGGAGCCTAAATCCTGTTCTTCAGGTTTTGCAACAGGTTCCGTTTGAGCCTCTGCATTCTGTTGACATTAAATTGTTATCTTGGAAGGTTCCCTTTTTATTGGCTATTGCCTTTCCACACAGAGTTTGAGATCTCTGCTTTGCAATGTGTGCCCCCTTATTTGATTTTTCATGCAGATAAGGCAGTTTTACATACTAAATTAGGTTTTCTTCCAAAGGTTGTGTCAGATCTCAACATCAATCAGGAGATTGTGGTTCCTTTCTTGTGTCCTAATCCTTCTTCCTCGAAGAAACGCTTACTTCACAATTTGGATGTGGTTCACGCCTTGAAGTTCTATCTTCAGGCTATTAAGGAGTTTAGACAATGTTCCTCTTTGTTTGTTGTCTATTCGGGGAAGCGTAAGGGGCAGAAGGCTTCTTCGACTTCCCTATCTTTTTGGTTAAGGATTGTCATCCGCTTAGCTTACGAGACAGCGGGACATCGTCCTCCTGAGAGGATAAGGGCTCATTCCACTAGAGTAGTGGCTTCCTCTTGGGCCTTTAAGAACAAGGCCTCTATGGATCAGATTTGTAAGGCAGCTACCTGGTCCTCCTTATATACTTTTTAGAAATGATTCAAGTTTTGATGTTTTTGCTTCGGCTAAAGCAGCTTTTGGGAGAAAAGTTTTGCAGGCTGTGGTGCCCTCAGAATAGGTTCTGCCTCTTCCTTTTTGTTCCCTCCCGTTATTCATTCAGTGTCCTCTGGAGCTTGGGTATAGTTTTGTTAACAGTAAGGAATGAAGCCGTGGACTCTCCCTATCTTAGGAAGGAAAACATAATTTATGCTTGCCAGATAAATTCCTTTCCTTCTGGATAGCAAGAGTCCATGGCCCCGCATGTCTTTTCTTGTCTATAGGCGGTCCCCTATTATTTATTTTATTCTTCTGGCACCATTTATACCCTAATGTTTCTCCTACTTTTCCTTGTTCCCTCGGCAGAATGACTGGGCTAATGAGGAAGTGGGATGGATATTGAAGCCTTTGGCTGGGGTGTCTTTGCCTCCTCCTGGTGGCCAGGTGTTGTATTTCCTAACAGTAAGGAATGAAGCCGTGGACTCTCCCTATTCGGAAGGAAAGGAATTTATCTGGTAAGTATAAATTATGTTTTTGTGCAATAAACTTTTTTTAAACTTAAACCATATTTATGTCAAGCATAACCATTTATATTTTTTAAAGCAAGTCAAGGATTAAGTTAATTTCTGAGACATAATCATATTAAAAATAGTGGAGCCTTAAAGTGAAGGTAAAGTTTTTTTCAATGCATTCTTTACTATTAACATAAGCTAATTGCTAACTTTTTTCTCTATTTCTTTTATTTTTTTGAAAATTAAATATATTTATAAATCCCTACCGTTACGATGGTGACTCCTCCTTGTCTATACGTCTCTCAAAAGTGCGTTCACGATGCTCCTTTGAACTGCGCATGCATTAATCGCTGATTTAGATAATAAATAAATCTATCATTGATACGATAATAATAAACATCCACCTTTTGGCAAGTAATATAATCATTAGCCATTAATTGTATTTTAAAAAACTGTGTAAATAAACTATTACATTTAAGCTTTAAAATATAAAAAAATCCGATTTTGAAGGACAGCAGTACTTCTACTGAACAGTTTCGTAAGTAAAGTGATGTGCTTGTCCTTATCGGAGGTGTCCGTAAGAAGACTATGACTTAATATGGTAATTTCAACTGCATACAATTACGCATGCGTGAAACAGGAGCGCGCTTGTATTCCGATCTGAAGAAAGAAAAGGATAGCGCATGCGCATATCATCAAGGAGGTGGATGACGTGGAGTGACGGCCGCCTAACGGACAGATTTTCAATTGGACAATGTAAAAACGTGATCGAGATTTTAAAAAAACAAACAAACAAAAAACGGGTTGAATTTGTAGACCATCAGAAATCGATTTATAAAGCAGATAAGTTTGTTTACAATATCATTTATAAAAATTGATGAATGAAACTCATATTGATTTGTAACAAAGAATGAAATACTAGATCGACATGAAGGTAACTTTACCTTCACTTTAAGGCCTTTCTTACCAGATCTGTAGAAACCATAAATTTAGCAAAAAGGTTAAAATAACTAGTCCATAGTTTGTCAGAGATAAGTGTTTTGTTTTCTGAAAATCTGCAAGAGAAGGTAAAAATATATTTTTAACTTAAAAAAAGTCAGTAAATGCATAGCAGGCTGACCAGTTAAAGCATAGCCAAGGTAAAAACAGACAGAAAATACATCAGGAGGCTGATCATTGAAAGCCAGCCAGGGTAGAATATACAGTTGCAAGAAAAAGTATGTGAACCCTTTGGAATGATATGGATTTCTGCACAAATTGGTCATAAAATGTGATCTGATCATCATCTAAGTCACAACAATAGACAATCACAGTCTGCTTAAACTAATAACACACAAAGAATGAAATGTTGCCATGTTTTTATTGAACACACCATGTAAACATTCACAGTGCAGGTGGAAAAAGTATGTGAACCCCTAGACTAATGACATCTCCAAGAGCTCATTGGAGTGAGATGTCAGCCAACTGGAGTCCAATCAATGAGATGAGATTGGAGGTGTTGGTTACAGCTGCCCTGCCCTATAAAAAACACACACCAGTTCTGGGTTTGCTTTTCACAAGAAGCATTGCCTGATGTGAATGATGCCTCGCACAAAAGAGCTCTCAGAAGACCTACGATTAAGAATTGTTGACTTGCATAAAGCTGGAAAGGGTTATAAAAGTATCTCCAAAAGCCTTGCTGTTCATCAGTCCACGGTAAGACAAATTGTCTATAAATGGAGAAAGTTCAGCACTGCTTCTACTCTCCCTAGAAGTGGCCGTCCTGTAAAGATGACTGCAAGAGCACAGCGCAGACTGCTCAATGAGGTGAAGAAGAATCCTAGAGTGTCAGCTAAAGACTTACAAAAGTCACTGGCAAATGCTAACATCCTTGTTAGCAAATCTACAATATGTAAAACACTAAACAAGAATGGATTTCATGGGAGGATACCACAGAGGAAGCCACTGCTGTCCAAACAAAACATTGCTGCACGTTTACAGTTTGCACAAGAGCACCTGGATGTTCCACAGCAGTACTGGCAAAATATTCTGTGGACAGATGAAACAAAAATTAAGTTGTTTGGAAGAAACGCACAACACTATGTGTGGCGAAAATGAGGCACAGCACACCAACATCAAAACCTCATCCCAACTGTGAAGTATGGTGGTGGGGGCATCATGGTTTGGGGCTGCTTTGCTGCGTCAGGGCCTGGACGGATTGCTATCATCGAAGGAAAAATGAATTCCCAAGTTTATCAAGACATTTTGCAGGAGAACTTAAGGCCATCTGTCTACCAGCTGAAGCTCAACAGAAGATGGATGTTGCAACAGGACAATGACCCAAAGCATAGAAGTAAATCAACAACAGAATGGCTTAAACAGAAGAAAATACGCCTTCTGAAGTGGCCCAGTCAGAGTCCTGACCTCAACCCGATTGAGATGCTGTGGCATAACCTCAAGAAAGCGATTCACACCAGACATCCAAAGAATATTGCTGAACTGAAACAGTTCTGTGAAGAGGAATGGACAAGAATTACTCCTGACCGCTGTGCACGTCTGATTTGCAAATACAGGAAATGTTTGGTTGAAGTTATTGCTGCCAAAGAGGTTCAACCAGTTATTAAATCCAAGGGTTCACATACTTTTTCCACCTGCACTGTGAATGTTTACATGGTGTGTTCAATAAAAACATGGCAACATTTCATTCTTTGTGTGTTATTAGTTTGAGCAGACTGTGATTGTCTATTGGTGTGACTTAGATGATGATCAGATCACATTTTATGACCAATTTGTGCCGTAATCCATATCATTCCAAAGGGTTCACATACTTTTTCTTGCAACTGTAAGTCTGACTTCCTTACTTTTTGTATAAAACAAAGTCTGACTATTAAAAACTCAAAACAAAAGAGATAAATGCAAATGATATATGCTAGCACATAAATGTAAATAACAAACTCAAAAAGTAAAAAAGGCTTCATACTCAAAAATCACCCTTTTTTTTTATTAAGTACAAACAGGAGAAAACCAATTAGGGTGTGTCTCCTAAATGCTCCCTAGATAATTAAAGGCAGGTGGTTAAAAAGGGGCATGGGTAAAAATTAGGCCAAGGAAAAAACCTGCAGCATTAAAACAGAAAAACAAAAAGGTAAGACTAAATACTATCAGACTTTTAACAAAAAAAAGAAAACAATGTTTCCACCAAAAAAGATGATGAAATACATTTTACATGTTTGTAATTGCTTAAAGTGAAGGTCCATTTTGATGAATTAGTGCCTGGTTTTTAATAAACCTATTATAAACAAGGGCACTTTAATTCATCAAAATTGACATTTCACTGTTTTCTTCAAAAACTTACCTTTTAATCCTGAATGCCGCTCCAGCTATTCCCCTGGCCATCGGAAGCCTCTGCAGACGTCAGAAATGAAGAATCAGGCTTCCTCCAATCACAGCTTCCCCCCCCCGGGGGAATCTTGGCCTGATGCCATGCTGTGAGTGGAGGAAGCCGGATTCATCATTTTGGACCCACAAAGACGGCTTGAGATGGGCAGAGGATGTGCTGGAGCGGCTGCCAGGATTAAAAGGTAAGTTTTTGAAGAAAACAGCGAAATGTCAATTTTGATGAAAAAAATGCCCTTGTTTTTAATAAGTTTATTAAAAAACGGGCACTAATTCATCAAAATGGACCTTCACTTTAAAACTTTATATTATCACACAATGAATATTATACAGCTTGCAGATAGATAGCCCTGCTTATATTATCACACAATGCATAGTATACAGCTTGCAGATATAGTCCTGCCTATATTATCACACAATGAATAGTATACAGCCTGTAGATCAGAGCTTTCCAAACTTTTCATGTTGGTGACACACTTTGTAGACCTACATCATTTCGCGACACAGTAATTCAGTTGTACTAGCAAAAAGGAGGTTAAACTAACTTGTTTAAAAAGATACAGACACATACATATATTATATAATAACAAAATGCATTTACAAGTAACAGAATGTATGTGCAAGAATTAAAAAAAGTTTAATAACACCAATAGCTACTTACTATTTTAATGGGATGTATGAAGATGATGGGATGAACACAGTTTTGGAATATTTGGTGTAATATTAGATAAAGACACTCACATTTTATCATCAAGCATTTTTAAGCTTCCACTTCCTATTCATATATCAAGAGCAGAAGCAGCAATGCACTACTGGGAGCTAGTTGCAAAAAAAATCCCACTGACTTCTGATTTCAGCTCAGCGTTTAAGCTGCTACCCTCAGAGCTCTGTGAGTCCGACTGACTACTGCCCGCGCTGCAAACACACTGCTGTCCCACTCACTGGCTACACTTGCAGTCACGAGCCGATTGAGGAGACTACACGTGCAGTCAGGAGCCACTGTGCCACCAAATCCGCCAATGGTAATAGTTTCAGTTCCCACTGAGCTGTTGCCAATTGGTTAAGATGATCTGTGACCCACTAGGTATCAATCATGTGTCAACCATGTGATATGTGTAGCAGGCAGGTGGAAAGTCAGAAACCAAAAAACAATTTATTTTTTTTTATTTTAAAAAATTTGTGCTGAAGCAGGAACACACCTACACACTGCTGCCGACACACTAGTGTGTCCCGACACACAGTTTGGAAAGCACTGCTGTAGATAGATAGCTCTGCCTATAATGAAATAAGACTCCCTGATGGAGATAAATTATGTTCCATTCTTTTATCCATTACATCTTTAAAAGATCCAGCATCATAAAAATGGGAAAAAATCTTATATATTTGTTCAGATATCTCAAGCTGCTTTACTGATCTTGCAAAAATATTTGAATACATAGACTGTAAAGCATCAGAAACAGGATAATACTGGTCTAGTGCAAAATTTGAACTAAACCAACTAGATGATACTTGCGACAGTTCATCCCCCCCTTAGTTCTGAAACACAGATTTGTAGAACAAAGAAATAGACACTTGTAAACCCAGGATGTCTCAATTATCCACTTCAAAGTAAGCCTGTGTAAAGAGTTTTCCTATCTGAAGGAGCAGTTGCTCAGTCTGAAGTGATCTTTGAAGCTAGCTGAATCTCAAAAGATGTAACTCTTATCAACTAGGTGTTAAATTGTCCCATACTGAGTTCAAATACACGAAGCTCAGATGTACGTCTCAATGGAAAATAGCAGGAGAAAACAGAGAAACATATTTAACCCTCTGAGTGCTGAAAGAATTTAAAGGGACAGTCTAGGCCAAAATAAACTTTCATGATTCAGATAGAGTATGTAATTTTAAACAATTTTCCAATTTACTTTTATCACCAATTTTGCTTTGTTCTCTTGGTATTCTTAGTTGAAAGCTTAACCTAGGAGGTTCATATGCTAATTTCTTAGACCTTGAAGGCCACCTCTTTTCAGAATACATTTTAACAGTTTTTCACCACTAGAGGGTGTTAGTTCATGTATTTCATATAGATAACACTGTGCTCGTGCACGTGAAGTTATCTGGGAGCAGGCACTGATTGGCTAAACTGCAAGTCTGTCAAAAGAACTGAAATAAGGGGCAGTTTGCAGAGGCATAGATACAAGGTAATCACAGAGGTAAAAAGTATATTATTATAACTGTGCTGGTTATGCAAAACTGAGGAATGGGTAATAAAGGGATTATCTATCTTTTAAAACAATAAAAATTCTGGTGTAGACTGTCCCTTTAAATTTTGGTTTTAAAAGTAGTTAGAATTTCATATAAAATGAAAATTGTGTAATTTCCAAATATGCAATATGTACCTCAGACTGTCTAAATAATATGTATAAATAAAGGGATCTAAGAGAAATATAACTAAATATACTATATCGGATAATGTCTTCTATCTTAAATAAATAGCCACATATGTAAAATGCTTAGCTAAATTGTTTTAAAATGAATAACATATTCTTATATTTTTCAGACATCTAATAAGTGCATATGTAATCAGTGCTTTAAATTATACCATATGTTTTTATACACTCAGCAAGAGATATACAGATATGCAATATTTATATTAATATGGGATAATAATCCAATGTAAATATAGCTATATGAAATTACATCTGACTGCTACTCACAAGATATGTCTATGATATAAAATGGTGACTAGGAAATGCAATATATATATTCCAGTATATTGAATGAACTGATATATTAATTAATATCATACGGAAAGTATTACAGTATTAAAATCCTCTTAAGTGCCATAATGAAGTGGAATATACACGTTTAGTTTGAAAATACTCGGGTAAATAGTATAAAATAATCCCATATATATTGAGCATAAAATGTATTAATGCTGGAAATTATAGGTTTGTTTAATGAACATATTGAGGTATATATCAATTAAGCTATAGCAGTATTGATGGTGAGACCGCATTTCTGGTTGTCTGCTGCCCTCTTCTTGTTTATGCGAGAATTGCAACCAAAGGAGTATGTGGTGTCAAATAACCATACATTCCCAGTAAGCCAATGAAGGGACAAGCTTTGATAAGGGCGTATCCGAATATTCACCAATGATTACAAAATAGCGGAAAGAAAGGGGTCTTTGCTGGAATTTTGACTGACTGACGACCGCTGCCTTTGGATCACAGTCTCTATAAAGCAAAACTGGGCCTAACTTTTCTTTTTACATAATTACAAAACTTCTTTTCTTTCATGTAATTAGCAAGAGTCCATGAGCTAGTGATGTATGGGATATACATTCCTACCAGGAGGGGCAAAGTTTCCCAAACCTCAAAATGCCTATAAATACACCCCTCACCACACCCACAAATCAGTTTTACAAACTTTGCCTCCTATGGAGGTGGTGAAGTAAGTTTGTGCTAGATTCTACGTTGATATGCGCTCCGCAGCAGGTTGGAGCCCGGTTTTCCTCTCAGCGTGCAGTGAATGTCAGAGGGATGTGAGGAGAGTATTGCCTATTTGAATGCAGTGATCTCCTTCTACGGGGTCTATTTCATAGGTTCTCTGTTATCGGTCGTAGAGATTCATCTCTTACCTCCCTTTTCAGATCAACGATATACTCTTATATATACCATTTCCTCTACTGATTCTCGTTTCAGTACTGGTTTGGCTTTCTACTACATGTAGATGAGTGTCCTGGGGTAAGTAAGTCTTATTTTCTGTGACACTCTAAGCTATGGTTGGGCACTTTTATATAAAGTTCTAAATATATGTATTCAAACATTTATTTGCCTTGACTCAGGATGTTCAACATTCCTTATTTCAGACAGTCAGTTTCATATTTGGGATAATGCATATGAATAAATCATTTTTTCTTACCTTAAAAATTTGACTTTTCCCTGTGGGCTGTTAGGCTCGCGGAGGCTGAAAATGCTTAATTTTATTGCGTCATTCTTGGCGCGGACTTTTTTGGCGCAAATTTTTTTTTCTGTTTCCGGCGTCATACGTGTCGCCGGAAGTTGTGTCATTTTTGACGGTTTTTTTTGCGCCAAATATGTCGGCGTTCCGGATGTGGCGTCATTTTGGCGCCAAAAGCATTTAGGCGCCAAATAATGTGGGCGTCTTTTTTGGCGCTTAAAAAATATGGGCGTCACTATTGTCTCCACATTATTTAAGTCTCATTATTTTGTGCTTCTGGTTGCTAGAAGCTTGTTCTATGGCATTTTTTTCCCATTCCTGAAACTGTCATTTAAGGAATTTGATCAATTTTGATCAATTTTGCTTTATATGTTGTTTTTTCTATTACATATTGCAAGATGTCCCACGTTGAAGCTGAGTCAGAAGATACTTCTGGAATATCCCTGCCTGGTGCTGGAGCTACCAAAGCTAAGTGTATCTGCTGTAAACTTTTGGTATCTGTTCCTCCAGCTGTTGTTTGTACTGTTTGTCATGACAAACTTGCTAATGCAGATAATATTTCCTTTAGTACTGTTACATTACCTGTTGCTGTTCCGTCAACATCTAATACTCAGAGTGTTCCTGATAACATAAGAGATTTTGTTTCTAAATCCATTAAGAAGGCTATGTCTGTTATTCCTCCTTCTAGTAAATGTAAAAAGTATTTTAAAACTTCTCATTTTTCAGATGAATTTTTAAATGAACATCATCATTCTGATACTGATATTGTTTCTTCTGATTCAGAGGATTCTGTCTCAGAGGTTGATGCTGATAAATCTTCATATTTATTTAAAATGGAATGTATTCGTTCTTTACTTAACAAAGTCCTAATTGCATTAGAAATTGAGGATTCTAGTCCTCTTGATACTAAATCTAAACGTTTAGATAAGGTTTTTAAATCTCCTGTAGTTATTCCAGAAGTTTTTCCTGTCCCTGGTGCTATTTCTGAAGTAATTTCCAGGGAATGGAATAATTTGGATAATTCTTTTACTCCTTCTAAACGTTTTAAGCAATTATATCCTGTGCCATCTGACAGATTAGAATTTTGGGACAAAATCCCTAAGGTTGATGGGGCTGTTTCTACTCTTGCTAAGCGTACTACTATTCCTACGGCAGATGGTACTTCCTTTAAGGATCCTTTAGATAGGAAAATTGAATCCTTTCTAAGAAAAGCTTACTTGTGTTCAGGTAATCTTCTTAGACCTGCTATATCTTTAGCGGATTTTGCTGCAGCTTCAACCTTTTGGTTAGAAGCTTTAGCGCAACAGATCATAATTCTCATAGCATTATTATTCTTCTACAACATGCTAATAATTTTATTTGTGATGCCATCTTTGATATCATTAGAGTTGATGTCAGGTATATGTCTCTAGCTATTTTAGCTAGAAGAGCTTTATGGCTTAAAACTTGGAATGCTGATATGTCTTCTAAGTCTACTCTGCTTTCCCTTTCTTTCCAGGGTAATAAATTATTTGGTTCTCAGTTGGATTCTATTATCTCAACTGTTACTGGAGGGAAAGGAACTTTTTTTACCACAGGATAAAAAATCTAAGGTAAATTTAGGTCTAATAATCGTTTTCGTTCCTTTCGTCACAACAAGGAACAAAAGCCTGATCCTTCATCCTCAGGAGCGGTATCAGTTTGGAAACCATCTCCAGTCTGGAATAAATCCAAGCCTTTTAGAAAACCAAAGCCAGCTCCCAAGTCCACATGAAGGTGCGGCCCTCATTCCAGCTCAGCTGGTAGGGGGCAGATTACGTTTTTTCAAAGAAATTTGGTTCAATTCCGTTTACAATATCTGGATTCAGAACATTGTTTCAGAAGGGTACAGAATTGGCTTCAAGATAAGGCCTCCTGCAAAGAGATTTTTTCTTTCCCGTGTCCCAGTAAACCTAGCGAAGGCTCAAGCATTTCTGAAATGTGTTTCAGATCTAGAGTTGGCTGGAGTAATTATGCCAGTTCCAGTTCTGGAACAGGGGCTGGGGTTTTATTCAAATCTCTTCATTGTACCAAAGAAGGAGAATTCCTTCAGACCAGTTCTGGATCTAAAAATATTGAATCGTTATGTAAGGATACCAACATTCAAAATGGTAACTGTAAGGACTATCCTGCCTTTTGTTCAGCAAGAGCATTATATGTCCACAATAGATTTACAGGATGCATATCTGCATATTCCGATTCATCCAGATCACTATCAGTTTCTGAGATTCTCTTTCCTAGACAAGCATTACCAGTTTGTGGCTCTACCGTTTGGCCTAGCTACAGCTCCAAGAATTTTTACAAAGGTTCTCTGTGCCCTTCTGTCTGTAATCAGAGAACAGGGTATTGTGGTATTTCCTTATTTGGACGATATCTTGGTACTTGCTCAGTCTTCACATTTAGCAGAATCTCATACGAATCGACTTGTGTTGTTTCTTCAAGATCATGGTTGGAGGATCAATTTACCAAAAAGTTCATTGATTCCTCAGACAAGGGTAACCTTTTTAGGTTTCCAGATAGATTCAGTGTCCATGTCTTTGACAGACAAGAGACGTCTAAAGTTGATATCAGCTTGTCGAAACCTTCAGTCACGATCATTCCCTTCGGTAGCTTTATGCATGGAAATTCTAGGTCTTATGACTGCAGCATCGGACGTGATCCCCTTTGTTAGTTTTCACATGCGACCTCTTCAGCTCTGTATGCTGAACCAGTGGTGCAGGGATTACACAAAGATATCTCAATTAATATCTTTAACACCGATTGTACGACACTCTCTGATGTGGTGGACAGATCACCATCGTTTAGTTCAGGGGGCTTCTTTTGTTCTTCCGACCTGGACTGTAATTTCAACAGATGCAAGTCTGACAGGTTGGGGAGCTGTTTGGGGGTCTCTGACAGCACAAGTGGTTTGGGAATCTCAGGAGGTGAGATTACCGATCAATATTTTGGAACTCCGTGCAATTTTCAGAGCTCTTCAGTCTTGGCCTCTTCTAAAGAGAGAATCGTTCATCTGTTTTCAGACAGACAATGTCACAACTGTGGCATACATCAATCATCAAGGAGGGACTCACAGTCCTCTGGCTATGAAAGAAGTATCTCGAATTCTGGTATGGTCGGAATCCAGCTCCTGTCTAGTTTCTGCGGTTCATATCCCAGGTATAGACAATTGGGAAGCGGATTATCTCAGCCGCCAAACATTACATCCGGGCGAATGGTCTCTTCACCCAGAGGTATTTCTTCAGATTGTTCAAATGTGGGGTCTTCCAGAAATAGATCTGATGGCTTCTCATCTAAACAAGAAACTTCCCAGGTATCTGTCCAGATCCAGGGATCCTCAAGCGGAAGCAGTGGATGCGTTGTCACTTCCTTGGAAGTATCATCCTGCCTATATCTTTCCGCCTCTAGTTCTTCTTCCAAGAGTAATCTCCAAGATTCTGAAGGAATGCTCGTTTGTTCTGCTGGTGGCTCCAGCATGGCCTCACAGGTTTTGGTATGCGGATCTTGTCCGGATGGCCTCTTGCCAACCGTGGACTCTTCCGTTAAAACCAGACCTTCTGTCACAAGGTCCTTTTTTCCATCAGGATCTCAAATCCTTAAATTTAAAGGTATGGAGATTGAACGCTTGATTCTTAGTCAAAGAGGTTTCTCTGACTCTGTGATTAATACTATGTTACAGGCTCGTTAATCCGTATCTAGGGAGATATATTATAGAGTCTGGAAGACTTATATTTTTTGGTGTCTTTCTCATCATTTTTCCTGGCATTCTTTTAGAATTCCGAGAATTTTACAGTTTCTTCAGGATGGTTTGGATAAAGGTTTGTCTGCAAGTTCCTTGAAAGGACAAATCTCTGCTCTTTCTGTTCTTTTTCACAGAAAGATTGCTAATCTTCCTGATATTCATTGTTTTGTACAAGCTTTGGTTCATATAAAACCTGTCATTAAGTCAATTTCTCCTCCTTGGAGTTTGAATTTGGTTCTGGGGGCTCTTCAAGCTTGAACCTATGCATTCTTTGGACATTAAATTACTTTCTTGGAAAGTTTTGTTCCTTTTGGCCATCTCTTCTGCCAGAAGAGTTTCTGAGTTATCTGCTCTTTCTTGTGAGTCTCCTTTTCTGATTTTTCAGATTTTTCATCAGGATAAGGCGGTGTTGCGAACTTCTTTTAAATTTTTACCTAAGGTTGTGAATTCTAACAACATTAGTAGAGAAATTGTAGTTCCTTCATTATGTCCTAATCCTAAGAATTCTGAGAAATCATTGCATTCTTTGGATGTAGTTAGAGCTTTGAAATATTATGTTGAAGCTACTAAGAATTTCCAAAAGACTTCTAGTCTATTTGTTATCTTTTCCGGTTCTAGGAAAGGTCAGAAGGCTTCTGCCATTTCTTTGGCATCTTGGTTGAAATCTTTAATTCATCATGCTTATGTCGAGTCGGGTAAAACTCCGCCTCAAAGGATTACAGCTCATTCTACTAGGTCAGTTTCTACTTCCTGGGCGTTTAGGAATGAAGCTTCGGTTGATCAGATTTGCAAAGCAGCAACTTGGTCTTCTTTGCATACCTTTACTAAATTCTACCATTTTGATGTGTTTTCTTCTTCTGAAGCTGTTTTTGGTAGAAAAGTACTTCAGGCAGCTGTTTCCGTTTGAATCTTCTGCTTATAATTTAAACTTTATTTTGGGTGTGGATTATTTTTCAGCGGAATTGGCTGTCTTTGTTTTATCCCTCCCTCTCTAGTGACTCTTGCGTGGAAAGATCCACATCTTGGGTAGTCATTATCCCATACGTCACTAGCTCATGGACTCTTGCTAATTACATGAAAGAAAACATAATTTATGTAAGAACTTACCTGATAAATTCATTTCTTTCATATTAGCAAGAGTCCATGAGGCCCACCCTTTTTTGTGGTGGTTATGATTTTTTTGTATAAAGCACAATTATTCCAATTCCTTATTTTTATGCTTTCGCACTTTTTTCTTATCACCCCACTTCTTGGCTATTCATTAAACTGATTTGTGGGTGTGGTGAGGGGTGTATTTATAGGCATTTTGAGGTTTGGGAAACTTTGCCCCTCCTGGTAGGAATGTATATCCCATACGTCACTAGCTCATGGACTCTTGCTAATATGAAAGAAATTAATTTATCAGGTAAGTTCTTACATAAATTATGTTATTTATGACATTGAACTGGATTAATCTGAAAAAGCTGAAACTTTATAAATTTGTTTATTTTGTAATGTATACGGCTGCTCATATTTTTAATGTTTTAAATCAAGGTATTCTAAAACTATATTTATATCGTAGTGTGATTTAAAAGGAGATTTATGCTTATAGTTAATATTAATTAGACCAAGGGTAGTAAGTATACTGGTATAAAATATTAAAGGGACAGTTCACCCAAAAATGTTCTCCCCTTTAAACTGTTCCCAATCATTCATTTTATCTGCTGGAGTGTTTTAAATTGTTTACAAGTAGCTCCTTTACCCCTATTTTGGCATTTGAAATAGCTGATTTAGCCTGTGGGATCCCAACCTATACTGAAAGTTTCTATACTGGAGTATATTCTATTGAATAGCCTAAGTAAACACAGCTAGCAGAAGAGATTACACTCTCAGTGGGGGGCATGATAGTTAATTAATAAAATTATAATTTTCCATTGTTCTCTCTAAGTATTGAGCTTTGGTTTTCTAGACAAATATAAGATAAGGAAGCAAGTCTGTGTACACAAAGTGATAACATAATGAGATCTGATATTACCTGAAGCTCAACCCATTGTAGTAGGCTGTGGTTTAAAGCACAAACCAGCTACTTAATATAAACAAATAAACCGGAAAATGCAATTTCTCATATTTTTTTTACTCTGCAGCTGGTATAACAAGTCATTGAAAATACATTCATATATAAAAACAATGTTACAGTATACTGTCCCTTTAATGTTTAGAAATAATTTTTGTATTTTAATATCATAAGTTAATTGCTGTTTCTTTCATGTAATTGGCAAGAGTCCATGAGCTAGTGACATATGGGATATACAATCCTACCAGGAGGGCCAAAGTTTCCCAAACCTCAAAATGCCTATAAATACACCCCTCACCACACCCACAATTCAGTTTTACAAACTTTGCCTCCTATGGAGGTGGTGAAGTAAGTTTGTGCTAAGATTTCTACGTTGATATGCGCTTCTCAGCATTGTTGAAGCCCGATATTGTTGAAGCCCGATTCCTCTCAGAGTACAGCGAATGTCAGAGGGACGTGAAGGGAGTATCACTTATTGAATTCGATGATTTCCCTAACGGGGGTCTATTTCATAGATTCTCTGTTATCGGTCGTAGAGATTCATCTCCTACCTCCCTTTTCAGATCGACGATATACTCTCAATTTACCATTACCTCTACTAATAACTGTTTTAGTACTGGTTTGGCTATCTGCTATATGTGGATGGGTGTCTTTTGGGAAGTATGTTTCTCTTGTAAAGGTGTATCCAGTCCACGGGTTCATCCATTACTTGTGGGATATTCTCCTTCCCAACAGGAAGCTGCAAGAGGACACCCACAGCAGAGCTGTCTATATAGCTCCTCCCCTAACTGCCACCCCCAGTCATTCTCTTGCAGCTCTCGACAAGAAAGGAAGTATCAAGAGAGATGTGGTGACTTAGTGTAGTTTTTACCTTCAATCAAAAATTTGTTATTTTTATCGGTACCGGCGTTGTACTGTTTTTACTCTCAGGCAGAAATTGGAAGAAGACTTCTGCCTGGAGGTTTGATGATCTTAGCGGTTTGTAACTAAGGTCCATTGCTGTTCTCACACATAACTGAAGAGTATGGAAAGAAAACTTCAGTTGGGGGGACGGTCTGCAGATTGCCTGCTTTGAGGTATGTTCAGTATATTTTTATCTAGAAAATGCTAACAGTGCCTGGTATATTTAAGATAAGCCTGATACAGTGATTTAACAACAACTGGGATCATGCTTGCAAAAAGGGATAATATTCATGTTAAAACCTATATTACTTAATGCAAAATCGTTTGCATGATTTATAAATAGAAACGTTTTTTCTCTGAGGGTGATAAATCTTTATTTGGGGCCTAATTTCCACATGGCTTGTTAGATTACTCCTAGGAGTACTTTTTTAAGGCCCTCTGACTTTGAGTGCATGGTGGGAGGGGCCTATTTTCGTTTTCAGTTTGAGACATCCAGCTTCCCTGAAGGAGTCCTCTGGCTTATAGGACCTCTATAGAGGGTTTTGTTCCTGCAAAAATAGTTTTTAAGGGCAGGTAGGAGCCACAGCAGGGCTGTGGCAGTGTGTTTGACTGTTTGTTAACAGGTTTAAAGTTTTTCTAATAAGTTTTTGGGCCTGAGGGGTTAATCATCCATTTGCAAGTGGGTGCAATGCTGCTTTAGTCCCTTATACACACTGTAAACATTTCATAGAGTTTACTACTTTTTTTCACTGTTTTGCAGTTTATGTGGTAGTTTTTTTCTCTTAAAGGCACAGTACCGTTTTTTATTATTGCTTTTTTCACATTTATTAAAGTGTTTTCCAAGTTTGCTGGTCTCATTACTAGTCTGTAAAACATGTCTGATATAGAGGAAACTCCTTGTTCATTATGTTTAGAAGCCATTGTGGAACCCCCTCTTAGAATGTGTACCAAATGCACTGACCTTTCTAGTTATAAAGACCATATTATGGCTTTTAAAGATTTATCACCTGAGGTTTCTGAGACTGACAAAAGGGAGGTTATGCCATCTAGCTCTCTCCACGTGTCAGAACCTATAACTCCCGCTCAAGGGACGCCAAGTACATCTAGCGCGTCCAATGCGTTTACTTTACAAGACATGGCGACAGTTATGAATCATACCCTCACTGAGGTATTGTCCAAACTGCCAGGGTTACAAGGAAAGCGAGACAGCTCTGAGGCTAGAGCAAATACAGAGCTCTCTGACGCTTTAGTAGCTATGTCTGATATACCCTCACAATGTGCAGAAGTTGAAGCAGGAGAGCTTCTATCTGTGGGTGACTTCTCTGATTCAGGGAAGGCGTTACTTCAGTCTGACTCTGAAATGACAGCATTTAAATTTAAGCTTGAACACCTCCGTGTGTTGCTCAAGGACGTTTTAGCGACTCTGGATGACAGTGACACCATTGTAGTCCCAGAGAAATTGTGTAAAATGGACAAATACTTTGCAGTGCCTGTTTACACTGATGTTTTTCCAATCCCTAAGAGGTTTTCAGAAATTATTACTAAGGAATGGGATAGACCAGGTGTGCCGTTCTCTCCCCCTCCTGCTTTTAAGAAAATGTTTCCTATAGATGCCGCTACACGGGACTTGTGGCAGACGGTCCCTAAGGTGGAGGGAGCAGTCTCTACCCTAGCTAAGCGTACAACTATTCCTGTCGAGGTCAGTTGTGCTTTCCTAGATCCTATGGATAAGAAATTAGAGGGTTTCCTTAAGAAAATGTTTATACAACAAGGTTTTATTCTCCAGCCTCTTGCATGCATCGCCCCAATCACTGCTGCAACGGCTTTCTGGTTCGAGTCTCTGGAGGAGGCTTTACAGGTAGAGACCCCGTTGGATGATATCCTTGACAGGCTTAAGTTAGCCAATTCATTTATTTCTGACGCCGTTTTTCATTTAACGGCTAAAAATTCAGGTTTTGCCATTCAGGCACGTAGGGCGCTATGGCTTAAATCCTGGTCAGCTGATGTCACTTCAAAGTCTAAACTTCTCAATATCCCCTTCAAAGGGCAGACCCTATTTGGGCCTGGACTGAAGGAGATCATTTCTGATATTACTGGAGGAAAAGGCCACGCCCTTCCACAGGATAGGTCCAACAAGTTAAGGACCAAACAGACTAATTTTCATTCCTTTCGAAACTTCAAGAGTGGCGCAGCTTCATCTTCTTCTTCTACAAAACAAGAGGCAAATTTTGCCCAGTCCAAGCTAGTCTGGAGACCTAACCAGGCTTGGAACAAGGGGAAACAGGCCAAAAAACCTGCTGCTGCCTCTAAGACAGCATGAAGGAGTAGCCCCCGATCTGGGACCGGATCTAGTGGGGGGCAGACTTTCTCTCTTCACCCAGGCTTGGGTAAGAGACGTCCAGGATCCCTGGGCTCTGGATATTGTTTCCCAGGGATATCTTCTGGATTTCAAAGCTTCATCTCCAAAGGTGAGATTTCATCTCTCACAATTATCTGTAAACCAGATAAAGAGAGAGGCATTCTTACATTGCGTTCAAGACCTAATAGTTATGGGAGTGATCCACCCAGTTCCAAAGGAGGAACAGGGGCAGTGCTTCTATTCAAATCTGTTTATAGTTCCCAAGAAAGAGGGAACTTTCAGACCAATCTTGGATCTCAAGATCCTAAACAAATTTCTCAGGGTCCCATCCTTCAAGATGGAGACTATTCGAACCATCCTACCTATGATCCAGGAGGGTCAATATATGACTACTGTGGATTTAAAGGATGCTTATCTACATATTCCAATATACAGGGATCATCATTAGTTTCTCAGGTTCACCTTCCTAGACAGGCATTACCAGTTTGTGGCTCTTCCCTTTGGGTTAGCCACAGCACCAAGAATCGTTACGAAGGTTCTAGGGTCCCTTCTGTCGGTTCTAAGACCGCAGGGTATAGCAGTAGCCCCTTACCTAGACGACATCCTGATACAGGCGTCAACTTTTCAAATCGCCAGGTCCTATACGGACATTGTTCTGGCATTCCTACGGTCTCACGGGTGGAAGGTGAATGAAGGAAAGAGTTCTCTCTCAGCTCTCACAAGAGTTTCCTTCCTAGGAACTCTGATAGATTCAGTAGAAATGAAGATTTATCTGACAGAGGTCAGGTTTTCAAAACTTCTAACTTCCTGGCGTGCTCTTTATTCCATTTCTCGTCCATCAGTGGCTGTGTATGGATGTAATCGGATTAATGGTAGCGGCAATGGACATTGTTTCGTTTGCCCGCCTACATCTCAGACCACTGCAACATTGCTTGCTCAATCAGTGGAATGGGGATTACACAGATTTGTCCCCTCTACTAAATCTGGATCAAGAGACCAGGGATTCTCTTCTCTGGTGGCTATCTCGGGTCCATCTGTCCAAGGGAATGAGTTTCTGCATTCCAGAATGGACTATAGTAACGGCAGATGCCAGCCTTCTGGGCTAGGGTGCAGTCTGGAACTCCCTGAAGGCTCAGGGATCGTGGACTCAGGAGGAGGCCCTCCTTCCGATAAACATTCTGGAACTAAGAGCGATATTCAATGCTCTTCAGGCTTGGCCTCAGCTAGCTGCGGTCAGGTTCATCAGATTTCAGTCGGACAACATCACGACTGTAGCCTATATCAACCATCAGGGGGGAACAAGGAGCCCCCTGGCAATGTTGGAGATTTCAAAGATAATTCTATGGGCAGAGCTTCACTCTTGCCATCTCTCAGCTATCCATATCCCAGGAGTAGAGAACTGGGAGGCGGATTTTCTAAGTCGGCAGACTTTTCATCCGGGGGAGTGGGAGCTCCATCCGGAGGTATTTGCCCAGTTGATCCAACTTTGGGGCAAACCAGAACTGGATCTCATGGCGTCTTGTCAGAATGCCAAGCTTCCTTGTTACGGGTCCAGGTCCAGGGTTCCCAAGGCAGCGCTGATAGATGCTTTAGCAGCGCCCTGGTCCTTCAGCCTGGCTTATGTGTCTCCACCGTTTCCTCTGCTCCCTCGTCTGATTGCCAAGATCAAGCAGGAGAGAGCTTCGGTGATCTTGATAGCTCCTGCGTGGCCACGCAGGACTTGGTATGCAGATCTGGTGGACATGTCATCCTTTCCACCATGGACTCTGCCGCTAAGGCAGGACCTTCTTCTTCAAGGTCCCTTCAAACATCCAAATCTAATTTCTCTGCGTCTGACTGCTTGGAGATTGAACGCTTGATTCTATCAAAGTGTGGTTTTTCCGAATCGGTCATTGATACCTTAATTCAGACTTGAAAGCCTGTCACCAGGAAAATCTATCATAAGATATGGTGTAAATATCTTCATTGGTGTGAATCCAAGGGTTACTCATGGAGTAAGGTCAGGATTCCTAGGATATTATCTTTTCTCCAAGATGGATTGGAGAAGGGTTTGTCAGCTAGTTCCTTAAAGGGACAGATTTCTGCTCTGTCTATTCTTTTGCACAAACGTCTGGCTGAGGTTCCAGACGTTCAGGCGTTTTGTCAGGTTTTAGTTAAAATCAAGCCTGTGTTTAAACCTGTTGCTCCGCCATGGAGTTTAAATTTAGTTATTAAAGTTCTTCAAGGGGTTCCGTTTGAACCTTTGCATTCCATAGATATTAAGCTTTTATTTTGGAAAGTTCTGTTTTTAGTAGCTATCTCCTCCGCTCAAAGAGTTTCTGAGTTATCTGCTTTACAATGTGATTCCCCTTATCTGATTTTCCATGCAGATAAGGTAGTGTTACATACCAAACCTGGGTTTCTTCCTAAGGTGGTATCTAATAAGAATATCAATCAGGAGATTGTTGTTCCTTCACTATGTCCTAATCTTTCTTCAAAAAAGGAACGTCTATTACACAATCTTGATGTGGTTCGTGCTTTAAAGTTTTATTTACAAGCTACAAAGGATTTTCGTCAAACATCTGCTTTGTTTGTTGTCTACTCTGGACAGAGGAGAGGCCAAAAGGCTTCGGCAACTTCTCTTTCTTTTTGGCTAAGAAGTATAATACGCTTAGCTTATGAGACTGCTGGCCAGCAGCCTCCTGAAAGAATTACAGCTCATTCTACTAGAGCAGTAGCTTCCACATGGGCTTTTAAACATGAGGCCTCTGTTGAACAGATTTGTAAGGCGGCGACTTGGTCTTCGCTTCATACCTTTTCTAAATTCTATAAATTTTATACTTTTGCTTCTTCGGAGGCTATTTTTGGGAGAAAGGTCTTACAGGCAGTGGTGCCTTCCGTTTAAGTTCTTGACTTGTCCCTCCCTTCATCCGTGTCCTAAAGCTTTGGTATTGGTATCCCAGAAGTAATGGATGAACCCGTGGACTGGATACACCTTTACAAGAGAAAACAAAATTTATGCTTACCTGATAAATTTATTTCTCTTGTGGTGTATCCAGTCCACGGCCCGCCCTGTCTTTTTAAGGCAGGTGTTTTTTTTTAAACTACTTTCACCACTGCACCCTATAGTTTCTCCTTTTTTTCTTGCTTGTCTTCGGTCGAATGACTGGGGGTGGCAGTTAGGGGAGGAGCTATATAGACAGCTCTGTTGTGGGTGTCCTCTTGCAGCTTCCTGTTGGGAAGGAGAATATCCCACAAGTAATGGATGAACCTGTGGACTGGATACACCACAAGAGAAATAAATTTATCAGGTAAGCATAAATTTTGTTTTTCATTACTTAAGACACTCTCAGCTATGGTTTGGCACTTTATGCATTTATATAAAGTTCTAAATATATGTATTGTACTTATATTTGCCATGAGTCAGGTTCATGTATTTCCCTCTGCAGACTGTCAGTTTCATATTTGGGGAATGTAAACATTTTTAAGAAATTTATTTCTTACCTGGGGTTTAGTCTTTTTTTAATTGACTACTTCTTACAATTGCAGGTTTAGGCCTGCAGGTGCGTCAAATGCTAAACTTTATTTTGTCATTTTTGGCGCAAAAACCTTACGTAATTTCCCGCGTCATACGTAACGCCAAGACCTTTCACACGGCGGCGTCATTAGTGACACAAGTGTGTCATTTCCGGTTATTTTTGGCGCCAAAAAAGAGTTTACGTTGCGTTGTGCGTCATACTTGGCGCCACATTTTTTCATTATTTCAATACCCCTTGTATGTTTGCCGCTTGCTTTTTGCTATGAGAAGCCTATGCTATTGCATTTTTTCCCATTCTTGAAACTGTCATATAAGGAAACAGATAATGTTGCTTTATATGTTGTTTTTTCTCTTACATTGTGCAAGATGTCCCAATCTGATCCTGCCTCAGAAGTTTCTGCTGGAACATTGCTGCCTGACATTAGTTCTACCAAAGCTAAGTGCATTTGTTGTAAAATTGTAGAAATTATTCCACCGAATGTCATTTGTAATAGTTGTCATGATAAACTTTTACATGCAGATAGTGTTTCCATCAGTAATAGTACATTGCCAGTTGCAGTTCCTTCAACTTCTAATGTGCATGATATACCTGTAAATTTTAAGGAATTTGTTTCTGATTCTATTATGAAGGCTTTGTCTGCATTTCCACCTTCTATTAAACGTAAAAGGTCTTTTAAAACTTCTCATTTAGCTGATAAAATTTCAAATTACCAACAACATAATAATTTATCCTCTTCTGATGAGGATCTATCTGATTCAGAAGATCCTTCCTCAGACATTGACACTGACAAATCTACTTATTTATTTAAAATAGAGTATATGCGTTCTTTGTTAAAAGAAGTGTTAATTACTTTGGATATTGAGGTAACCAGTCCTATTGACGTTCAGTCTAATAAACGTTTAAATGCTGTTTTTAAACCTCCTGTGGTTTCTCCAGGGGTTTTTCCCATTCCTGAGGCTATTTCTGATATGATTTCTAGGGAATGGAATAAGCCAGGTACTTCTTTTATTCCTTCTTCAAGGTTTAAAAAATTGTATCCTTTACCAGCAAAATCTATAGAGTTTTGGGAAAAAATCCCCAAAGTTGATGGGGCTATTTCTACTCTTGCTAAACGTACCATTATTCCTATGGAATATAGCACTTCCTTTAAGGATCCTTTAGATAGGAAGCTTGAATCTTATCTAAGGAAGGCCTATTTATATTCAGGTCATCTTCTTAGACCTGCTATTTCTTTGGCTGATGTTGCGGCTGCATCAACTTTCTGGTTGGAAAATTTAGCACATGAATTGGATTCTGACATATCTAGTGTTGTTCGCTTATTGCAACATGCCAATCATTTTATTTGTGATGCCATTTTTGATATTATCAAAATTGATGTTAGATCCATGTCTTTAGCTGTATTAGCTAGAAGAGCTTTGTGGCTTAAATCTTGGAATGCTGATATGACATCTAAATCTAGATTACTATCTCTTTCTTTCCAAGGTAATAATTTATTTGGTTCTCAGTTGGATTCTATTATTTCAACTATCAGTGGGGGAAAAAGGAGTTTTTTGCCTCAGGATAAGAAACCTAAGGGTAAATCTAAGGCTTCTAACCCTTTTCGTTCCTTTCGTCAGAATAAGGAACAAAAACTCAATCCTCCCCCCAAGGAATCTGCTTCCGATTGGAAGCTTTCCTCAAATTGGAATAAATCCAAGCCATTTAGGAAACCTAAGTCCGCATGAAGGTGCGGCCCTCATTCCAGCTCAGCTGGTAGGGGCAGATTAAGGTTTTTCAAGGATTTTTGGATAAAATCTGTCCAAAATCATTGGATTCAGAGCATTGTCTCTCAAGGGTATCGATTAAGATTCAGAGTAAGACCTCCTGTGAGAAGATTTTTTCTCTCACACATCCCTGTAAATCCAGTAAAAGCTCAGGATTTTCTGAAGTGTGTTTCAGACCTGGAGTCTTCAGGGGTAATCATGCCAGTTCCTCCTCAGGAACAAGATCTGGGGTTTTATTCAAACCTATTCATTGTACCAAAGAAAGAAAATTTATTCAGACCAGTTCTGGATCTAAAAATTTTGAATCGTTAAGTAAGAGTACCAGCTTTCAAGATGGTGACTATAAGGACTATTCTGCCTTTTGTTCAGCATGGACATTATATGTCCACAATAGACTTGCAGGATGCATACCTTCATATTCCGATTCATCCAGAACACTATCAGTTTCTGAGATTCTCTTTTCTAGACAAGCATTACCAATTTGTTGCTCTTCCATTTGGCCTAGCAACAGCTCCAATAATCTTTTCAAAGGTTCTGGGTGCCCTACTATCTGTAATCAGAGAACACATTTAAAGCCCTCAGTTTCGCGCCAACCACTACATTCAGTGGCTCTGCTGCCATCTACTGACCAACAAAAATATAACAGTTAAAAACATTACTTTGTTATATAAACTAAGTATTAGTATCTGTTTGCACTTAATTACTTTATGCATTCTAAATTTATGCAGTCCTGTTTATAATCAATTATGCATACTTTGAACAATAGCCATACAATAATATGAACAAATTTAGACAGAATAAACTTTTGATAAAATAAATTTTACAATACATTTCATAATATGTTTCATACAAGATAATTAATTATTGATATTTCATTACAGAAAAATTGACCAATCATAGTCTCTATTGAGACCATTAGGTTCCATACATCCTAGTTCATATATCCAGTACATTTCTTTTTCCTTCAATATTTTTTCCCGATTACTACCATTTCTCTGGGGACCCACACTGTCTATGACTTGCCATCGTAATTGGCTTATCTGGTGTCCACATTTCAAGAAATGAAAGGACACTGGGGCTTCAAGATTTTTGCACCGAATATTTGAACGGTGCTGGCATATTCTGTCCCTAACCATACGAGTAGTTTCCCCTATGTAGATTAGGGAACAATTACATTTTATGAGGTAGATAACATACTTTGACTCACATGTATGGTGTTCTCTTATCTCATATTTTTTCCCTGTTCTTGGATGGAAAAAATATCTGCCTTTGATTATAGAATGGCAGCTCATACAGCCTAAACAAGGAAATGTTCCTTTATTTTTATTTCCTAGGAGTGTTTGTCTTGCTTGTTTCTTGGGCCCTACATCTGTACTAGTGAGTTGGTCTCTTAGGTTTTTTACTCTCCTATAGGCCATTAACGGGTTTTTTTTGAAAAGCTCAATTCCCTTATTGCACTCTTTTAATATGTGCCAATGCTTTATTACTATACGTTTAATTTCTTCACTATTAGGGTTAAATTGAGTGACCAATATCAACTTATCTTCTTTATCCTTTTCTCTTAAGTTTTTCCTTTTGTTTATCATATTGTTGGTATGCTTTTCAATTAGTGTATTAGGATACCCTCTGTCTAGGAATTTTTTCTGCATTTCCTTCATTCTTGTTTGTTTAATTTCTGGTTTAGTCACAATCCTGTCCACCCTGAGCAACTGACTCTTTGGGAGTGAATTTATTAACCCTCTTGGATGGAAACTATCATAGCTTAATAATGTATTTCTATCTGTATCTTTTTTATACAGATCAAATACTAGCCTATTTCCCTCTTTGGTTACTCTAGTGTCTAAGAATGTTACTGATTCTTCACTCCATTCTATAGAAAATTCTAATCCTTTGACTGCTCCATTTATTTCATAAACGAACTCCATAAGGGACTCCACGCTGCCCCACCATATGCCAAACACATCGTCTATAAATCTCCACCAGGTGGCGCCATATAGACGGAATTTCTCATTTTCATACACTATTCTTTCTTCAATTTCACTCATAAATAGGTTGGCATATGATGGAGCAACGTTGGTCCCCATGGCTGTCCCTTTTACTTGAATGTACCAGTCATCTTGGAATAAAAAATGATTCCAATAGAGGATAAGCCTTAATAAATTCTCAATAAATTCTACTTGCAGATCTGAGCACTTCTTATTTACTTTACATACTTTTTTAATTATGCCAATTCCTGTTTCGTGCTTGATAGCCGTGTAGAGGCTCTTTACATCCATTGTATAAAGCAAAAATTTGTCTGATTCTAGACATAATTCTTTGGCTTTATTCATGAAGTCTCCTGTATCTTTTAAATACGATGATATCTGTTTCACCTCTGGCTGTAATATTTTATCCAGAAATGTTGAGATATTGGTTAAAGCAGAATTTACACTAGAGACTATGGGCCTCCCTGGTGGTGCAGTTAAATTCTTATGTACTTTGGGTACAGTATAGAACACTGGATTCTTTGGCTCTTTATTAAACAAATAATCCCTCAATTTCTTATCTATTAATTTGTTCTCAAAAGCCTTATTCAATGTTGATTCAATTTCTTTCTGAATTTTACTCACAGGGTTATAATTTAGTTTCTGATATGTCTCCTTATCTTTAAGTTGGTCCTCAATTTCATTTATATAATATGCTCTATCTAACACTATGGTGGCCCCGCCTTTATCCGCTTTTTTAATAGTCAGCTCTCTAGATTTACTTTTCAACTCCTTTATGGCCTTATGTTCACCTTTAGTTAGATTAAACCCTCCAGCTTTGTTCTTATATTGTTTCTTTAGAATTCTTCTTTCATCCTTACATTTCAATTTCTCTATATCATTACAAACCAGCTTAATGAATGTATTAACACTGTGATTATTGGAAGATGGATTAAACATGCTTTTATTTTTTAAAGATAAATCTTTCAATTTCCACTCAATACCCACATCCTTATTTTCAGATTCTAAATATTTGTTCTCATGGAACCATGTTTTCAATTTGATATTCCTAAAGAACCTCTGTAGATCTTTATTCAATTCAAAAAAATTGGTATTAGCATAGGGGCAAAAGGAGAGTCCTTTTTCTAGCAAGCTTAACTCTTCGCTAGTCAGTTCTTTCCCAGATATGTTCAATACAGTGGACAGTTCAGATCTTACCCCTTTATGCAGCTCAGTCCGATTATCTATTGATCTGTCATCTTTGTCTTCAGTTGTCAGTGTTGGGATTGTTTCCCTCTCCTGCTCGATCTCCTCGGGCCACCTCTGCCACGGCCTCTGCTTCTTGCGGTGTTTCTTCCCACCTCTATGCCGAGACTTTCGTTGCTTGAATCTAAAGGGGAGGAGTCGTCTGATTCACCTTGTGATGTTGTCATATCCCCTTCCGGTTGTGCTCCTTGTTCTCGATTCCTATTGGCTCTGCGTGCTCCAGCTCTTCTGTTGCCATAGTTGTTGTGGCTGTTACCATGGGAACCGTTTCTCCACTTGTAAACTCTCCCGGTAAGATAGTCCGCTTCATCCCTTTGAAACTTTTGTCTTTTCCTGTCTTTGATTGTTTTCTGTAATTCAGTTGTCTTATCTTCGATCTGTTTGATCAGTGTTTCAAAGTCTCCTGATGATAGACTTTTCGATAGTTCCTCACGGCTCTGTTTGATCTTTTCCTCTTGTATTGCTATTTCTTCAATTAGAGACTCCACTGTCAGAACCATCAGGTCGTAGGAGCATTTGTTTATTATGGATTCAAATTTGTCACAATACTCTTTCTTATCCCTTAGTAACGTGGGACAAATGCTCATCCTCAGACCCCTCGGTATCCTTTTCACCCTATAGTATTCTGATAAGGTGCTTACGTGCAGGCTCCATTTAGCGTTTTTGTATGTCATCTGTTCAAATGTTTTGCTTATGCCAGCACCGTTCAAATATTCGGTGCAAAAATCTTGAAGCCCCAGTGTCCTTTCATTTCTTGAAATGTGGACACCAGATAAGCCAATTACGATGGCAAGTCATAGACAGTGTGGGTCCCCAGAGAAATGGTAGTAATCGGGAAAAAATATTGAAGGAAAAAGAAATGTACTGGATATATGAACTAGGATGTATGGAACCTAATGGTCTCAATAGAGACTATGATTGGTCAATTTTTCTGTAATGAAATATCAATAATTAATTATCTTGTATGAAACATATTATGAAATGTATTGTAAAATTTATTTTATCAAAAGTTTATTCTGTCTAAATTTGTTCATATTATTGTATGGCTATTGTTCAAAGTATGCATAATTGATTATAAACAGGACTGCATAAATTTAGAATGCATAAAGTAATTAAGTGCAAACAGATACTAATACTTAGTTTATATAACAAAGTAATGTTTTTAACTGTTATATTTTTGTTGGTCAGTAGATGACAGCAGAGCCACTGAATGTAGTGGTTGGCGCGAAACTGAGGGCTTTAAATGTGTTTCAAATGATACAATGTATTAGCATGAGTAAGAGTGGCAACACTCGAAACGTCGCATTTTATATCTGTATGTTTAACAGAAAATAAAAATAATTGATATTATAGTGCTGTGGACAAAATTTCTTGTATCATAGATGTTAGGGGAGCCTGGCAGAGCCCCTGTCTTCACGAGCACTATTCTCCGGTTTGTTGCTGTACTACACTGCTTGTAATCAGAGAACAGGGTATTGCGGTGTTTCCTTATTTGGACGATATCTTGGTACTAGCTCAGTCTTTACGTACTGCAGAATCTCACACAAATCCACTAGTGTTGTATCTTCGGAAACATGGTTGGAGGATCAATTTACCAAAAAGTTTCTTGAATCCTCAGACAAGGGTCACCTTTTTAGGCTTCCAGATAGATTCAGTGTCCATGACTCTGTCTCTAGCAGACAACAGACGTTTATAATTGGTCGCAGCATGCCGGCATCTTCAGTCTCAGTCATTCCCTTCAGTGGCTATGTGCATGGAAGTTTTAGGTCTCATGACTGCAGCATCGGACGCGATCCCCTTTGCTCGTTTTCACATGAGACCTCTACAGCTTTGTATGCTGAATCAATGGTGCAGGGATTATACAAAGATATCACAATTAATATCCTTGAATCCCAATGTACGACACTCTCTGACATGGTGGATAGATCACCATTGTTTAGTTCAAGGGGCCTCTTTTGTTCAGCCAACCTGGACTTTGATCACAACAGATGCGAGTCTTTCAGGTTGGGGGATCTGTGACAGCACAAGGGGTTTGGAAATCTCAAGAGGCGAGATTACCAATAAATATTTTAGAACTCCGTGCAATTCTCAGGGCTCTTCAGTTCTGGCCTCTGCTAAAGAGAGAACAGTTCATTTGTTTTCAGACAGACAATATCACAACTGTGGCTTATGTCAAGCATCAGGGTGGGACTCACAGTCCCCAAGCTATGAATGAAGTATCTTGGATACTTGCTTGGGCGGAATCCAGCTCCTGTCTAATCTCTGCGGTGCATATCCCAGGTGTAGACAATTGGGAGGCGGATTATCTCAGCCGCCAGACTTTACATCCAGGGGAGTGGTCTCTCCATCCAGATGTGTTTTCTCAGATTGTTCAGATGTGGGGTCTTCTAGAGATTGATCTCATGGCCTCTCATCTAAACAAGAAGCTTCCCAGATACCTGTCCAGGTCCAGGGATGTTCAGGCGGATGCAGTGGATGCACTGACACTTCCTTGGTGTTATCATCCTGCTTACATCTTCCCGCCTCTAGTTCTCCTTCCAAGAGTGATCTCCAAGATCATCATGGAACAGTCTTTTGTGTTGCTGGTGGCTCCAGCATGGCCACACAGGTTTTGGTATGCGGATCTGATTCTGATGTCCAGTTGCCCGTTACGGCCGGACCTACTATCTCAAGGTCCGTTTTTCCATCAGGATCTCAAATCATTAAATTTGAAGGTATGGAAATTGAACGCTTAGTTCTAACTCATAGAGGTTTCTCTGACTCAGTGATTAATACTATGTTACAAGCTCGTAAATCTGTCTCTAGAAAGATTTATTATAGAGTTTGGAAGACTTACATTTCATGGTGTTCTTCTCATAAATTCTCCTGGCATTCTTTTAGAATTCCTAGAATTTTACAGTTTCTTCAGGATGGTTAGGATAAGGGTTTGTCTGCAAGTTCCTTGAAAGGACAAATCTCCGCTCTTTCTGTTTTATTTCACAGAAAGATTGCTATACTTCCTGATATACACTGTTTTGTTCAGGCTTTAATTCGTATTAAGCCTGTCATTAAGTCAATTTCTCCTCCTTGGAGTCTTAATTTGGTTCTGAAGGCTTTACAGGCTCCTCCATTTGAACCTATGCATTCTTTAGGCATTAAACTACTTTCTTGAAAAGTGTTGTTTCTTTTGACCATCTCTTCTGCTAGAAGAGTTTCTGAGTTATCTGCTCTTTCTTGTGAGTCTCCTTTTCTGATTTTTCATCAGGATAAGGCAGTTTTGCTGACTTCTTTTCAATTTTTACCTAAGGTTGTGAATTCTAACAACATTAGTAGAGAAATTGTTGTCCCTTCCTTATGTCCTAATCCTAAGAATTCTTTGGAGAGATCCTTACATTCTTTGGATGTGGTAAGAGCTTTGAAATATTATGTGGAAGCTACTAAAGATTTCAGGAAGACTTCCAGCCTATTTGTTTTATTTTCTGGTCCTAGGAAAGGTCAGAAGGCTTCTGCTGTTTCCTTGGCTTCTTGGTTGAAACTTTTGATTCATCAAGCTTATTTGGAGTCGGGTCAGGCCCCGCCTCAGAGAATTATAGCTCATTCTACTAGATCGGTCTCCACTTCGTGGGCTTTTAAGAATGAAGCTTCAGTTGATCAGATTTGCTAAGCGGCAACTTGGTCCTCTTTGCATACATTTACTAAATTCTACCATTTTGATGTATTTGCTTCTTCGGAAGCAGTTTTGGGTAGAAAAGTTCTTCAGGCAGCTGTTTGTTTGATTCTTCTGCTTTTGATTTGTTTTTTTCTTTCAAAAATTAAAATAAACTTATTTTTTTGGGTTGTGGATTAATTTTTTCAGCGGAATATGGCTGTTTTTATTTTATTCCCTCCTTCTCTAGTGACTCTTGAGTGGAAGATCCACATCTTGGGTATTGATATCCCATATGTCACTAGCTCATGGACCCTTGCCAATTACATGAAAGAAAACATAATTTATGTAAGAACTTACCTGATAAATTCATTTCTTTCATATTGGCAAGAGTCCATGAGGCCCACCCTTTTTATGGTGGTTATGATTTTTTTGTATAAAGCACAATTATTTCCAAATTTCCTTTGTTGATGCTTTTTACTCCTTTCTTTATCACCCCACTGCTTGGCTATTCATTAAACTGAATTGTGGGTGTGGTGAGGGGTCTATTTATAGGCATTTTGAGGTTTGGGAAACTTTGCCCCTCCTGGTAGGATTGTATATCCCATATGTCACTAGCTCATGGACTCTTGCCAATATGAAAGAAATGAATTTATCAGGTAAGTTCTTACATAAATTATGTTTTTAATATCATAAGTTAATTACTGTTATTGCTATATATATATATATATATATATATATATATATATATATATATTTTAGAATATTGGCATATAAATTGGCTGTTGAATAAATAATATATACAATTTCTGGTGTTTTAATTGAAGTTACATAGAACCATTTGTGGGCTAAATAGCTTAATTATACTTCACTGAAAGTTATCTCAGATTTATTGAAATTTAGTAAGATTTGTGTGAAGTATCTTCTTATATTGTTTAAGCACTGTTAAATTAGCGGTCCATATTCTGGTATTTTCATTGTGATATTTTAACAAGTGACTCATGGTGGCTCCAATGCATATATATATATATATATATATATAAAAACATCAATATAGAATGGAGGGCACTCACAGGTCTTGATTAAATTTCAACTTTTTTTATTAATAAAGATTCACATAGGTTGACGTTTCGGCTCCACAAGTGAGTCTTTTTCAAGACAATCTTATTTTTAGCTTTGGCGTGTTCAAGCCGCCATTCCCAAATGTTGTGTTGACACTTGTGAAGCCGAAACGTTGACCTATGTGAATCTTTGATAATAATGTGTGTGTTTGTTTATATGTATATATATGTCTGTAAATACATATAAATACACATATAACTATATATATATGTATGTATCTCTGTTAAAACCCTTTGCATGCCTTTTAGGTTTCCTAACACCTGAGACCTCCTTTCTTTGAGCCCTTACCTCCTTTCTTTGAGCCCTTCTAACTTTTTTTGTGCAATATTTATATAAAATAATTTGTATTAGATGGTGTTATGAGTGTAACTTTACTTTGTAATGTATTTTTGATGTGTTTTGTGCAACTTTTAGGTCTCACAAAACAGTTAACCTGAGCTGTGAAGTTGCGGTAATCGTTCTAGTGTAAATCGCGATTGCGCTCAAGCGATCGCCTTTATTTTCAACTTGTAATACCAGTGGTAAGCCCGACGAGTGCAAAATAAACCCCATATAGCTTGGGTGCAAATGTTTGCGCTCCACTTGTAATCTGGCCCATAGTAAGCTAGGATCAGTAAAGCAAGCATTACATGTAGCAAATGTATTATTTGCTTTAGATTGTTCATTTAAGCATTTTTAAACTGGAGGCCATAGGATCCCAATTTACAGATATTAATAAGGTATTTCTTGTTTAATATTGATTTAAAAAAGGGTATAAAACTATTAAAAGTGTAGAGAGAAAAAACACCCTTTTTAAAGTGGTTGTCGGAGCAAGGGATATATTTTAGTGACGCATATATTACCTTAAATGAATGCTTCTGAAATAAAAAAATAGTCCATAGCATTTATTAATTTTAGAGTTGTATAATTTACAAATACAAGTAAAATAAATCACTGACTACTTAGAATAAAATTAGAGTAACTGATTTTCTTGAAAGCTTGATTTATATATGAGCTATATTTGGTTTGTCTAACGTTAATCATCCTGAAACTAGAATTCATTGACAGAATAATTTACCTTAATGCAAACAAGGCATTTTTATATACAGTCAGTTTCTATATGTTTTCTGTATGTCATTTTTTTTTATCTACTTGATCATTACTGAATAATCTTTAGCTTGTCTTTTCAAACAGGATATTAGCCCAACTGTTATAGTGGGATATGCTTATGCCTTGTGGACAGGTGGAGTGAACTGAGTCAAACCTGAGAATAAGACAGCAAAATAAATTGAGAACAAACCAATAGTTTTTTGGTTTTTTTTGCAGCTAGCAAGTGATGACTAATATCGAAGTCCGTTGCTTAGAACATTTGGGGTTTTGCATTTTCTGTAAGCTTAAATGGCAGTTAAATCACACACTGAAGCACTGCTTTTGACAACATATATGCTGTGTGAATTAGAAATTCAACCCAGAATCGCCACCTTTCACATGTTTTTTTTTTTTTACTAGATTTGTAAGTAATTAATGCAGACCTTTACTTGTTTGCAAATGTAAAGGGACATGAAACCCAGAAATTTTATTTCACGATTTAGGTAGAACGTACAATTATAAACAACTTTCCAGTTTGTTTATTTAATCAAATTAGCTTCATTATTTTATCATTTGTTGAAGGAGCAGCAATGCAATACTGGTTTCTAACTGAACACATGAGTGAGCCAATAACAATGGTTATAAATATATGCATCCACCAATCAGCAGCTAGAACCTAGGTTCTTTAATGCTCCTGAGCTTTCCTAGATAAACAGTTCAGCAAAGGATAACAAGAGAAGGAAGCTAATTAAATAATAGAAGTACATTGGGAAGTTGTATAAAATTACACGCTCTTTCTGAATCATGAAATTTTTTTTTTTATGTCCCTTTAAATAAATGAAAACCCACGTTTTAAAATACATGTAAGAAAAAAAATACATTCGCAAGATCTAAAGACTTCTCTGAATCAATACGTATCTTCTTTAGAAAATTGTACTGTGTATTATTCCTTTCTCATGTACAGGTTGTAAACGTTTCCATTTACTATTACAATAACATTTTGCAGATGTGGGAGTTTAGTTTTTACCTTTCAGCAAATGGTTAACCATTTAAGTTGTTGTGATGTCTGAGTGCAAATGGGAATTGAATACAGATTTGATCATTTTTCACTTAATAATAAAAAAAAAATTCTGAAACCTAGAATACAAAAATAAGAGTATTGCATTAAGTAATAATAAATTTTTTTAAATAGAATAACTATATATTTAAAAAAAGAAAAGCTTTCAAGTGTTTCCTCTCTCCCTCCGGTCTGAAGCAATAATGTATAGTTATTCCATTAAAAAAGTATCATTAGGTTTGCTAGCCGGACGCTACTCACTCACCCACCTACTTATATAGATATCTTATGTGAAGCCAACACTGTGCTTGTTGTTTTTTTATTATTTATTTATTTTTCTTCTTCACCATTTGTAATGTAACTTACTTACTATTTCACACAAGCTGTTTTTGTGAATATATATGCAAAATCCTTAAAGTGAAAGTAAAGTCAAAATTAAACTTTCATGATTTAGATAGATTATACAATTTAAAAAAAAAATCCAATTTACTTCTGGTATCAAATTTGATTTGTTCTCTTGGTATATTTTATTGAACAGGAATACTAGGTAGGCTCAGGAGTGCGCACATGTCTGTAGTATTTTTTGGCTGCAGTGTTTTGCAACATTGTAACACAAAGCGACAAATAATGTTGCAAAACACTGCTGCCATAGCGTACTAAAGACACGTGCACACTCCTGAGCTCTTATGAGCCTACCTAGTTTTACTCTTCAATAAATGATACCAAGAGAACAAAACAAATTTGAAAACAGAAGTAAATTGGAAAGTTGTTAAAAAAGGCATACTCTAGCCGAATCATAAAAGTTTAATTTTGTTTTTACTGTCCCTTTAAAGTGATGGCAAACTCTGCTATTGCTAAGTTCAAGAATTCGATTAGTTATTACTATATACAGTTGTGCTCATTAGTTTACATACCCTGGCAGAATTTATGATTTCTTGGTCATTTTTCAGAGAATATGAATAATAACACAAAAACTTTTCTTTCACTCATGGTTAGTGTTTGGCTGAAGCCATTTATTATCAATCAACTGTGTTTACTCTTTTTAAATCATAATGACAACAGAAACTACCCAAATGACCCTGATCAAAAGTTTACATACCCTGGTGATTTTGGCCTGATAACATGCACACAAGTTGACACAAAGGGGTTTGAATGTCTATTAAAGGTAACCATCCTCACCTGTGATCTGTTTTCTTGTAATTAGTGTGTGTGTATAAAAGGTCAATGAGTTTCTGGACTCCTGACAGACCCTTGCATCTTTCATCCAGTGCTGCACTGACGATTCTGGATTCTGAGTCATGGGGAAAGCAAAAGAATTTTCAAAGGATCTGCGGGAAAAGGTAGTTGAACTGTATAAAACAGTAAAGGGATATAAAAAGATATCCAAGGAATTGAGAATGCAAATCAGCAGTGTTCAAACTCTAATAACGAAGTGGAAAATGAGGGGTTCTGTTGAAACCAAACCACAGTCAGGTAGACCAACTAAAATTTCAGCCACAACTGCCAGGAAAATTGTTCGGGATGCAAAGACAAACCCACAAATAACTTCAGGTGAAATACAGGACATGTGGTGTTCCTGTTTCAAAATGCACAATAAGGTGGCACTTGAAGAAAGATGGGCTGCATGGTCGAGTCGCCAGAAGAAAGCCATTGCTACGCAAATGCCACAAAGTATCCCTCTTACAATACGCCAAACAGCACAGAGACGAGCCTCAAACCTTCTGGCACAAAGTCATTTGGAGTGAATTGAGCTTTTTGGTCACAACCAGTGTTCCCTCTAAAGACAGTTTTGTGAGCGGACCAGCTGTTAAGCAGTTAATAAGGGGACCAAAACTTTCAGTCTCCATTGTGTAGTCCTTGCTAATTGCTCTAATTAACTGTTTCACTGTTGGGCCGCTAACAAAACTGGCCTTAGAGGGAACACTGGTCACAACCATAAACTCTACATTTGGAGAGGAGTCAACAAGGCCTATGATGAAAGATACACCATTCCTATTGTGAAACACGGAGGTGGATCGCTGATATTTTGGGGATGTGTGAGCTACAAAGGCACAGGAAATTTGGTCAGAATTGACTGCAAGATGAATGCAGTATGTTATCAAACAGAACGCCTCATTTTCCACTTCTTGATTAGAGTTTGAACACTGCTGATTTGCATTCTCCTTGGATATCTTTTCTCTTGTTAAGTGTGTTCAGTCCACGGGTCATCCATTACTTATGGGATATATTCTCCTTCCCAACAGGAAGTTGCAAGAGGATCACCCAAGCAGAGCTGCTATATAGCTCCTCCCCTCACATGTCATATCCAGTCATTCTCTTGCAACCCTCAACAAAGAAGGAGGTCGCGAGAAGAGCTGGAGTTTTTACTTAATTATTCTTCAATCAAAAGTTTGTTATTTTAAATGGCACCGGAGTGTGCTGTTTTTCTATCTCAGGCAGTATTTGGAAGAAGAAACTGCCTGCATTTTCTATGATCTTAGCAGGCGTAACTAAGATCGACTGGCTGTTCTCGACATTCTGAGGAGTGGGGTAACTTCAGAAAATGGGAATAGCATGCGGGGTCTCCCGCAAATGAGGTATGTGCAGTACAATATTTTCTGGGAATGGAATTGACTAAGAAAACACTGCTGTTACCCGTATGATGTAAGTACAGCCTTAAATGCAGTAGTAGTGACTGGTATCAGGCTGATAAATGTATGCACAGTAGAGTTATTTTCTAGGGACTAGAATTTGACTGAAAAAAATACTGTAAATACTGATATAATGTGTGAGCCTTAACTGCAGTAGAAGCGACTGGTAGCAGGCTTAGTAATAACTTTACACAGCATCTGAAATGTTGTTTTTTAAAAACGTTTACTGGCATGTTAATCGTTTTGTGAGGTACTTTGGTGATAAATCTTTTTGGGCATGATTTTTTTCCACACGGCTAACGTATATTTCTGCATAGAAACCGTTATATCAGGTCTCCCACTGTTGTAATAGGAGTGGGAGGGACCTTTTTTAGCGCCTTGTTGCGCAGTTAAAATTCGAGCACAGTCTTCCTGCTTCTTCCTCTTTGATCCAGGACGTCTCCAGAGAGCTCAGGGATCTTCAAAATTCGTTTTTGAGGGAGGTAATCAGTCACAGCAGACCTGTGACAGTGTGTTTGACTGTGATAAAAGCGTTAAATCTAAATAATTTGATATCCGTTTTTCGGGTACTGAGGGGTTAATCATCCTTTTGCTAATGGGTGCAATCCTCTGCTAATTAATACATTTAAAGAATTGTTGACTATAACTGAACTAGTTCTTTGTTATTCAATTGTGTTTTTTTTAAAATAAGCGCTTGTAAACTTATTGAAGTAATTTCCAAGCTTGCTAGCTTCATTGCTAGTCTGTTTAAACATGTCTGATACAGAGGAATCTGCTTGTTCATTATGTTTAAAAGCCGATGTGGAGCCCAATAGAAATATGTGTACCAATTGTATTGATATTACTTTGAATAAAAGTCAATCTGTACCGATAAAGAAATTATCACCAGACAACGAGGGGGAAGTTATGCCGTCTAACTCTCCTCACGTGTCAGTACCTTCGTCTCCCGCTCGGGAGGTGCGTAAGATTGAGGCGCCAAGTACATCAAGGCCCTTACAAATCACCTTACATGATATGGCTAATGTTATGAAAGAAGTATTATACAATATGCCCGAGTTAAGAGGCAAGCGCAACAGCTCTGGGTTAAGGACAGAGCGCGCCGATGACACGAGAGCCATGTCTGATACTGCGTCACAATTTGCAGAACATGAGGACGGAGAGCTTCATTCTGTGGGTGACGGTTCTGATTCGGGGAGACCGGATTCAGAAATTTCAAATTTTAAATTTAAGCTTGAGAACCTCCGCGTGTTGCTAGGGGAGGTGTTAGCGGCTCTGAATGATTGTGACACGGTGGCAATCCCAGAGAAATTATGTAGGCTGGATAAATACTATGCGGTACCGGTGTGTACTGACGTTTTTCCTATACCAAAGAGGCTTACAGAGATTATTAGCAAGGAATGGGATAGACCCGGTGTGCCCTTTTCCCCTCCGATATTTAGAAAAATGTTCCCTATAGACGCCACCACACGAGACTTATGGCAGACGGTCCCTAAGGTGGAGGGAGCAGTTTCTACTTTAGCCAAGCGTACCACTATCCCGGTGGATGATAGCTGTGCTTTCTCAGATCCAATGGATAAAAAATTAGAGGGTTACCTTAAGAAAATGTTTGTTCAACAAGGTTTTATATTGCAGCCTCTTGCATGCATTGCGCCTGTCACTGCTGCAGCGGCATTCTGGTTTGAGTCTCTGGAAGAGGCGATTCGCACAGCACCATTGGATGAATCTTTGAGCAAGATTAGAACCCTTAAGCTGGCTAATGCGTTTGTTTCGGATGCCGTAGTGCATTTAACCAAACTTACGGCTAAGAATTCCGGATTCGCCATACAGGCGCGCAGAGCGCTATGGCTTAAATCCTGGTCAGCAGATGTAACTTCTAAGTCTAAACTACTAAACATTCCTTTCAAAGGGCAGACCTTATTCGGGCCCGGCTTGAAGGAAATTATTGCTGACATTACTGGAGGTAAAACTTCTCCTCCACAAGGGAGGTTTCATCTGTCAAGGTTATCAACAAACCTAGTAAAGAAAGAGGCATTTCTACAATGTGTACAAGACCTCTTAGTGATGGGAGTGATCCACCCAGTTCCGCGAACGGAACAGGGGCAAGGGTTTTATTCAACTCTGTTTGTAGTTCCCAAGAAAGAGGGAACTTTCAGACCAATCTTAGACTTAAAGATCTTAAACAAATTCCTAAGGGTTCCATCGTTCAAGATGGAAACCATTCGGACCATCCTACCCATGATCCAAGAGGGTCAATATATGACCACAGTGGACTTAAAGGATGCCTACCTTCACATACCGATTCACAAAGATCATTATCGGTACCTAAGGTTTGCCTTTCTAGACAGGCATTACCAGTTTGTAGCTCTTCCCTTCGGGTTAGCTACGGCCCCGAGAATTTTTACAAAGGTTCTGGGCTCACTTCTGGCGGTACTAAGACCACGAGGCATAGCGGTGGCTCCGTACCTAGACGACATTCTGATACAAGCGTCAAGTTTTCAAAATGCAAAGTCTCATACAGAGATAGTTCTAGCATTTCTGAGGTCGCATGGGTGGAAAGTGAACGTAGAGAAGAGTTCTCTGTTGCCACTCACAAGGGTCCCTTTTCTAGGGACTCTTATAGATTCTGTAGAGATGAAGATTTACCTGACGGAGTCCAGGTTATCAAAGATTCTCAATGCTTGCCGTGTCCTTCACTCCATTCCAAGCCCATCAGTAGCTCAGTGCATGGAAGTAATCGGCTTAATGGTCGCGGCAATGGACATAGTGCCATTTGCGCGCCTACATCTCAGACCGCTGCAACTATGCATGCTAAGTCAATGGAACGGGGATTACTCAGATCTGTCCCCTTTGCTAAATCTGGACTAGGAGACCAGAGATTCTCTTCTCTGGTGGTTGTCACGGGTTCATCTGTCCAAAGGAATGACTTTTCGCAGACCAGATTGGACGATTGTAACAACAGATGCCAGCCTACTAGGCTGGGGAGCAGTCTGGAACTCCCTGAAGGCTCAGGGATCGTGGACTCAGGAGGAGAGACTCCTCCCGATAAACATTCTAGAATTAAGAGCAATATTCAATGCTCTTCTAACTTGGCCTCAGTTAGCAACACTGAGGTTCATCAGATTTCAGTCGGACAACATAACGACTGTGGCTTACATCAATCATCAAGGGGGAACCAGGAGTTCCCTAGCGATGTTGGAGGTCTCGAAGATAATTCGCTGGGCAGAGTCTCACTCTTGCCACCTGTCAGCGATCTACATCCCAGGTGTGGAGAACTGGGAAGCGGATTTTCTAAGTCGACAGACCTTTCATCCGGGGGAGTGGGAACTTCACCCGGAGGTATTTGCTCAACTGATTCGTCGTTGGGGCAAACCGGATCTGGATCTCATGGCATCTCGCCAGAACGCCAAGCTTCCTTGTTACGGATCCAGGTCCAGGGACCCGGGTGCGGTGCTGATAGATGCACTAGCAGACCCTTGGGTTTTCAACATAGCTTATGTGTTTCCACCTTTTCCGTTGCTACCTCGACTGATTGCCAGGATCAAACAGGAGAGAGCATCAGTGATTCTGATAGCGCCTGCGTGGCCACGCAGGACCTGGTATGCAGACCTAGTGGACATGTCGTCCTGTCCACCATGGTCTCTACCTCTGAGGCAGGACCTTCTAATCCAGGGTCCTTTCAACCATCCGAACCAAATTTCTCTGAGGCTGACTGCTTCGAAATTGAACGCTTGATTCTATCAAAGCGTGGGTTTTCGGATTCGGTTATTGATACATTAATACAGGCTCGGAAACCTGTTACCAGAAAAATTTACCACAAGATATGGCGTAAATATTTATATTGGTGTGAATCCAAGAGTTACTCATGGAGTAAGGTTAGGATTCCTAGGATATTGTCTTTTCTACAAGAGGGTTTAGAAAAGGGCTTATCCGCTAGTTCACTAAAGGGACAGATTTCTGCTCTGTCTATTCTTTTACACAAGCGTCTGGCAGAGAATCCAGACGTCCAGGCTTTTTGTCAGGCTTTGGCTAGGATTAAGCCTGTGTTTAAAACTGTTGCTCCTCCGTGGAGCTTAAACTTGGTTCTTAAAGTTCTTCAGGGTGTTCCGTTTGAACCCCTTCATTCCATTGATATTAAGCTTTTATCTTGGAAAGTTCTGTTTTTGATGGCTATTTCCTTGGCTTGAAGAGTCACTGAGTTATCTGCCTTACATTGTGATTCTCCTTATCTGATCTTTCATTCAGACAAGGTAGTCCTGCGTACTAAACCTGGGTTTTTACCTAAGGTTGTTTCTAACAGGAATATCAATCAAGAGATTGTTGTTCCATCGTTATGTCCTAATCCTTCTTCAAAGAAGGAACGTCTTTTGCATAATCTAGACGTGGTCCGTGCCCTGAAGTTCTACTTACAGGCAACTAAAGATTTTCGACAAACTTCTTCTCTGTTTGTCGTTTACTCTGGACAGAGGAGAGGTCAAAAGGCTTCGGCTACCTCTCTCTCTTTTTGGCTTCGTAGCATAATACGCTTAGCCTATGAGACTGCTGGACAGCAGCCTCCTGAAAAAATTACAGCTCATTCCACTAGAGCTGTGGCTTCCACCTGGGCCTTTAAGAATGAGGCCTCTGTTGAACAGATTTGCAAGGCTGCAATTTGGTCTTCACTTCATACTTTTTCCAAATTTTCCAAATTTGACACTTTTGCTTCTTCGGAGGCTGTTTTTGGGAGAAAGGTTCTACAGGCAGTGGTTCCTTCTGTTTAATGTTCCTGCCTTGTCCCTCCCATCATCCGTGTACTTTAGCTTTGGTATTGGTATCCCATAAGTAATGGATGACCCGTGGACTGAACACACTTAACAAGAGAAAACATAATTTATGCTTACCTGATAAATTTATTTCTCTTGTAGTGTGTTCAGTCCACGGCCCGCCCTGTCTTTTTGAGGCAGGTTCTAAATTTTCAATTATATCTCCAGTCACCACTGCACCCTATAGTTTCTCCTTTCTCTTCTTGTTTCGGTCGAATGACTGGATATGACATGTGAGGGGAGGAGCTATATAGCAGCTCTGCTTGGGTGATCCTCTTGCAACTTCCTGTTGGGAAGGAGAATATATCCCATAAGTAATGGATGACCCGTGGACTGAACACACTACAAGAGAAATAAATTTATCAGGTAAGCATAAATTATGTTTTTATATCCCTTTCCTGTTTTATACAGTTCAACTGCCTTTTTCCCACAGATCCTTTGACAATTCTTTTTCTTTCCCCATGACTCAGAATCCAGAAACGTCAGTGCAGCACTGGATGAAAGATGCAAGGGTCTGTCAGGAGTCCAGAAACTCATTGACCTTTTATACACACACAATAATTACAAGCAAACAGATCACAGGTAAGGATGGTTACCTTTAATAGCCATTCAAACCCCTTTGTGTCAACTTGTGTGCATGTTATCAGGCCAAAATCACCAGGGTATGTAAACTTTTGATCAGGGTAATTTGGGTAGTTTCTGTTGTCATTATGATTTAAAAAGAGTAAACACAGTTGATTGATAATAAATGGCTTCAGCCAAACACTAACCATGAGTGAAAGAAAAGTTTTTGTGTTATCATTCATATTCCTGAAAAATGGCCAAGAAATCATAAATTCTGCCAGGGTATGTAAACTTATGAGCACAACTGTATATTAAACCGTATTATCAATTTCAAATGTATATATGTAATTTTATTAAAAATTCTTTATTCACAAACCGTTGTTGTGCCGCCTCGCTCCGCCCCTCTTTTTTAGTTGCCTGAATAAACTTGACGCTTACTTATTCTCCACCCTCTCTACACGTCAGACAATTTGCACGCTCCCGACTCTGACATTTCAAATGCATGCGCATTGGAGCAAATGACGTATACCAAGTAAACATTGAGTCACGAGATTTAATGTTTACTTGGTTCAGTCTGAAGTAAAAGTTTGACTGGATAGAGAGTTCAAGTGATCGGTCCCTTCTAAATCGAGCATAATATTAATATTATAAATAATATTATATAGTTTTTAATAAGAAACATTATTGGCTAAATTGTGCATATCACAAACCATGGGTAAATAAAATGCAGTCACATACTTGCTACCACTGTTTGAAGTAAACAATGAATCATTTGACAATAATACACGATTCACTGTTTACTTTTGTGTGCCGTGTGTAAAATAAGAGACAAAGTGCATGCATTGAAAACACATGAATGCGCAAAATCGTCGCTTTTTAACGCTCCTGATTGTTTGGACGTATGCTGCGAAGAATCAGGACTGTGCTTGCGTAAATCATGTTGCATAGAAGCAAGCCTGTCTTGTGTCAGGCTTATTAATTGGTAGAATAAAATAAACAATCAATGAGACGTCACATGGGGCAGGAGATAGACAGCATTAGACGTAGCAATTAGACAAGGATTTGTAAGTGTTTTTACATACATACCATTACATGACATTGAGTGTGGAAATTGAATGTAATGTAACAATAGCAATATTATAATCAATATATATGGAGTTTACCATCCCTTTAATAAAGAATATTTATGTTTAAATGTTTTTATTAGGATTTTCATAACAGATATCCAAAGAAAAAGATATTACAAAAAGGAGACAAAACCCCTCCAAATAGGGGTTGATTGATTTTATAACAGTATACCAATATGTCATTTGTGAGAGATAAAAGTAACCTTAGTACTGAGAAAAAGACAAAGAAAGAAAGATAACAAAAGAAAGGAAAAAACTAATAAATAACAAATCACCCACACATATGTAAACATATCTCATACAATATATTTTATGAATGCTCTCAAGAATTGTTTCACATAAGCCACATGGTTATTCCCACATGTTCACCTTGTAATTTATATCTTTAAATATAATTTAGTTTCCAACGCCATAAGCTTCATCCTCCACTCTATCAATACTATGTGGTGGATGTGTTATTCATGATCCATTAGAACCAGATCTTCTCAAATGACTCTCTAGTATTCATGATCCATGAAGCGGATTCATAGATTCTAAACATGTTATTTATCCTGTTCCTTCCATCCATGATGGTACCCCCATTTTCCAATAATAGGCTATAGCTGTCCTGGTGATTATACATACTATTCAAATAAATGTATTAATATCCTTGTTATACTTTTTGTCACCTGTGTGTAGCACAGCCTGCGATATATTGAGTTCTATCTCCTCCTCTAGGATCGTGCTTAGCAGCGTTGAGAGAGATTGCCAGAGTTGTTTGATCCCTTCACACTCCCACCACATATGCTTAAAAGTACCTACACACCCACATCCTCTATAACATAGATTTGATTTGGTTTGTGACATGTGGGAGGTTTTAACTGGAGTGAGGTACCAACGAAATGCTGTTTTAAGGGAGTTTTCACGTAGATCTGCGCTAATCAACCCTCTGCTAATCGAGCTAAATATGTTCTCCCATGTGTGTTTGTCATAAGTGATGTTAATGTCCTCTTCCCACTTAAGCATCAGAGTTGTCTTGGGGGTGTTATCACTGTTCTGGATAGCTATGTACAATATGGATATTGTGCGTTTAGGTCTAGACGCTAAGGAGTACATTTTTCCCAGTGCTGTGGGGGGTGCGGACCCTAGTGTCACCTAGATATTTCCGTATGGATGAGGATAATTGTAGGTATTGGAACCACCTTATCTCCACCGGTGTCAATTTGTCTTGAATCTGAGTGTAAGTCATACGTTTGTTGTTAAGTAAAGCGTCTGCTACCCTGTACAACCCTTTGTTGGCCCATTTGTCTATAGTGCTATGAAGCTCTCAGCTATCCATTTCTTAACTGGTCTGGTGAATGCATATATCGGAGATCTGTGTGCAGCTGTACTACCTGTTTGGTCACTCCACAATATGTCATCATCCTGTGGCAGACCCTCCATCCCTGCCTCCAATTTGGGCCAGATAACATCCCCCTGTCTTCTCCCCATCAGCATTGTTTGGGATATTCTTGCTGCTTTATAATAATCTAACAAGTTTGGAATGCCCACTCCCCCCAGAGTTTTGTGATGTGTAAGAATTCTTGAAGGAATTCTCGCTTTTTTGCTGCCTCTAACATAAGCGAATAACTCTTTGTAGTGTAGACAGTTCTAAGGTTTGGATTGGTATAGGTAGAGTTCGAAATAAGTAGAGTAATCGTGGGAAAATGTTCATTTTGACTGCGGAAAGGCGACCATACCAAGAGAAGGTGTATCTCTTCCGTTTCTGGAGGTCTTGTCGTATAGATTTATAAAGTGGTATGTAATTATATTTATACAATTGGTGAAACTGAGCTGTCAGTTGTAACCCCAAATACTTTAGAGTGTGGTTTACCCATTTAAATTCAAAGTTAAGCTCTATAGTTTTCTTAGTATGGGGGAGGGGGTAACGTTATTGGTAGTGCCTCACATTTCTCAAGATGATTTTTATATCCCGAGATCTGTGAAAATCTGTTGAGAAGGTTATATAGGTTTGGAAGAGATATCAATGGTTTTGTAATTGTAAATAAGATATCATGTGCAAATATTGTAAGTTTGTAGTTGTGGTTAGCTATTCTTGTACCTGTTATGTCTGGGGACAGTCGTATTCTAGCTGCCAAGGACTCTATGCAGATTGCGAATATTAGGGGAGAAAGAGGACACCCTTGTCTTGTTGGACCATCAAAACCCAGATGTCGTAGTACCATCAGCATATATCCCAATTCTATCCTATCGAACACCTTCTCCACATCCAATAACATGAGCAGAGAAGGCATCTCCTCCCTACCAAGGTGATCTATAATATTTATCATTCTTCTGATATTGTCAGGGGCCTCTCTATTCGTTACAAATCCCACCTGATCTGGGTGGATAAGTGAGGGTAATATTGCTTTCAGTCGATTGGCCAATATTTTAGTAAAGATCTTTGGATCTTGATTTATAAGCGATTTAGGGCGATAGCTGGCACACAATTTAAGATTTTTCCCTGCCTTAGGAATGACCACTATTTTGGCTCCCAGTAACTCCCTAGGTATCTCATGGCCTTCTGAGAGGTGATTACAGAATTTTGTGAATTGAGTCAGCAATGTCGTTCAAAACAGTTTATAATAATCTCCCGGTCCCGCAGCTTTTCCCACCTTTAACTCTTTTATGACCTGTATGACCTCTGCAGGAGATATGGTGGCATTCAAAACTTCCCTGTCATTCTCAGATATACCTGGGAGGTGGGCATCCCGTAGGAAGCTATGTGTGTCCTGTACAGTAGTTTGTGAATGTATAGTCTTATGTCCGTCATAAAGTTGGCCGTAGTACCTTGCGAACTCGTCAACTATCCCCTATGGAGAAGTTATTGTGTAACCATCTGCCTGCTGACTGAGAGGAATAGCCATGGCTTTATTTCGTTCCTGTATTTTATGTGCTAAGTACCTATCTGGCTTGTTGACAAATATAAAATATTGAACTTTCAATTTGTGTAGTGTTCTAGTTGCATTTGTAGTCAATAAATTAGCTAACGCTGTTCTCTGCAATTGCAAAGTTCGCAAGACGCCACTATTGTGTGTGAGTCTATGTATCTTTTCTAAATTGGCTATCTCCTGATGAAGTTTAGATATCTGCTGCTGGAGTTGTCTGGTATGTGCCGCCTTTCTCTGTATTAGTAAACCCCTTAAGTATGCTTTATGAGCGGCCCATGTATATAAAGGATTGGAGGTGGTATCTACATTGATGTCCCAGTATTCTTTAAGATATTTTATGATGTGGTCTTGAGGTGAGGGTTGTTTAAAGTATTGTGGGTCGTAAGTCCACGATTAGGTGTTATGTGCGGCAGAGTTGTAAGTGGTGTCAGTTGTGGTACTGTATAAAGCCTGCCAAGTGTCCATGAGAGTCTGGGATGCAAGATGTTCTCATATGTATTTAATATCATGATTATGTTGTTGTTGTTTCTTCTGGGATAAGGCCTCCCGATTGGATTCTGTGATTGGAGACAGATTAATATTAAAATCTCCAGCCACAATGATCCTAGTTTGAGACCACTGAGTGAGGAGATACAATATTTGGGTAAAGAAATCTGCTTGCTTCTCGTTGGGTGCGTATATATGCGTATATTATATATCTCCTTTCCTCATCTGTTATTGTAGATTTGTGTGTAAAATTAAGGGCCAAATGGATTAAAATGGAGACTCCTCGTTTTTTTTTAGTAGAGGCTGTTGCATGTTGTTGAAAGTGTCTGGACCAGTACTTAGGGACTTGGTGGCGAAGAAAATTTGTCTCTTGTAAAAAAAGGATATTAGCCTTAATATTTATGTATTGGTTCATTGCTATTCGTCTTTTAACATCCGTATTCAGGCCTCTCACATTGTGAGAAATCAGTTTAATGTTTGGGGCCATCAAGTTGAGTAGTGTCTGGGGCCGTATGTAAGCTAGGGAGCATCTTTACAATGTTTTTATAACAGATAGCTATCTGGTAAGAAATGGTTTCTATCCAATCTCGCATTATGTCTGTATGGAACACATGGCGTGCATCAGTGATGTGTAGATCTAAGGAAAGAGCATATTTGGTTGTTTGGGTATAACAACAAACTAGTAAATTAACCATAAAAAATGAACATAGTACCTCCCTCATGAAAGGGTTAGGTGATAAAACAGATAATGTCAACATTGAAATAATTTTGCAAGTGCCATATATATTAAAAGAACAATTATAAGCAAAGCCCCCCTATAGGCATATATCGTCTGCAGTAAACACCCATCTTACCTCTGAGTTACCCTCAGACCTGCAAATAACATCATCAATAAACTGGTAACCTATAAAGAGAGTCCTACAACACAGGTACTTTTTAAACATTATGACTGTAGAAAGTCTTAGAGCTGACGCCTCTAGTGCTGTTCAGTAGAGAGTCTCATCGAAGGATACTCTATTTTAGAGATCTAGGCCCTCCCAGCATCTTTGGGCCTTCGTCTGCCATCTTCTCTCTGAAAAGAATTCTAGAACTCGGATCTTTGTTTCATTTGTTCTTAGGAAGTCGTTTGCTTATTGTTTTCCATTTAGGGAGGGTGCTTGATTTCAGTCGTGTATGAGGTTCCAGTGGCAGCATCGAAACTGGTAAGTCAGGCATGTTTGGCGTCTCTAGTCCCAATCGTTGACACAAGTCCGGAATGTCTGCCGCTTCCTTGATGGTTATAGTCAGGTTGTCCTTTAATATATAGAGAGCAAAACGGAACCCCCACTTATATTGGATCTGTTGTTTTCTTAATAATTGAGTAATAGGGCACAGAGAGTTCTGTCTTTGCCATGTGGGCCCTTTCTATAGTAAATTCTGTATCTCCCTTGTCTCCTGTTATGCTTCTGAAAAGTTGTAGCAAATTGGCGGACAGATCTCTACCGGTGACTGTCTCTGGTATACCTTTTAGTCGTAGATTACTTCTTCTACTAATGTTCTCTGAGTCCTCTATTTTGTATTGCATCTCTGTGAACAAGAGTTTGTGAGGATATAGTTTGCGAGACCCCAGCTAGGTCTTCTGTGATTGCTTCTGTGTGGTCTTCGAGTGTATCGATTCTGCCACCATGTTCAGCTATGTCTGATCTGATTTCTGTCAGGCTGGTAGTGACCGCCGTGTGCATGGAATCGATTTTGTCCCATAACTTATCGAAGCTGGTGGAGATATATTGCTTTGAAACTAGGGATTTTAGATCTGCTTTGGTCACAGGAGTCTGGTCTGCAATTGGTGTTGTGGTTTCTGAATCTGAATCCATTTCTTCTTCCACTTCTATTTCTGGATGATCTATCTGTTTCAATGGTTTAGATGATTTAAAATATGTGTTCAAGGAAGAGGTCTTACTTTGTCTATCCTTGGTGGATTTTCTGGCAGACATTTCGGGGGATATGTGGATATCTACAAATAGTCTCTGATAGATATTTTGATAAATGAGAGAGTAGATATCACCAGGAAGGAGATTACCTATATATAAAAGAGAAAAGGGGGGGACCCCAGGAGATCCTATAGGCTAGGGGAGAGGCTTGTATTGAAATGTCCTTGTTTACATATGTAGATAGGGCCCTGGTATGGTTTGAGTATTGCATAGGTTCACTTTGTTATGATATGAGTGGCATGTTATAGAAGACTGTTCCCCTGAGATTCATACCATATATCACTTAGTAGCTCCGCGAGATACAGATTTTCTATCTTCCAGGGGGGTCTCTGGAGTCTGAAAAGCTTTAGTTTAGCACCTGCACAGCATGTGGCTGGGGTTTAGAAGTCAAGCATATTTCTAGGTGGTGTTTGTACAGATTTATTCGTCCCAGAACTTTAGATGCGCCATACCAGGTTCAATGGTTGAGGTCCTGCAGAGGGTCAGCAGTCACTATACCATGTGGTGTTATGATTCAACAACTTGGATGTTGGGAGGTCTTAAGTTGTATTTTAAAAAGTGCTAGTTGTGACTCCCAGCAGGGTATAATGTAGCTGTGATCTGATGCACTGGTTGCAACCAGTCTCAGTTTGATGGGAGCACTGTTTTAGAACAGGGGCTGTGAAGAAAGATGGCGGTTTTTCCCGCCACTGATCTTCCTGCAAATGTGTGGTACTGGCTCTGTAGTTAGTAGCTTAGTCCCAATAAAGTGTTGTTTCAGTTACAGAGTGTCTTAAAGTCTATGGTCTGTTGATCATATGTGTGTTATTGACCCCTGCCGTTCTTGTGATGCTTAGCTCTGCTTCTCCTCCCCTTTCGGTGGGGTTATTGAGACCTTCGTTGTCTTTATTATGACCAAAAGCCCCGGAGTAGACCGCAGCCGCAGACTTTCCTAGAAATTTGCCGGTTCTCTATTTCTGTTATACTATAAACCCACTCGAAACTGCTCCAAATCAGCACCAGATTGTCTGTGCCTATGTGGCTTGCCCCCAAGGAGTTCTTCCGATCTGATTACCCCTAGCAGATGCACAAAATCACTGTTAAATGTCAAGTTCTGTACGGAGCTTCACAGTTGTGCTGCTGCTCAAGTTGCTGGCAAGCTCCGCCCCTAATAAAGAATGTTTAAGGGGAAAAGGATCATTGCTTAATGCAATTGTCTTGTTCTTGTATCTAAATCCCTTAACTAACACGGCTACTACAATTAAAGAAACCTAGAATAAAATATAATCTGACTCTTTCTGAGGGGTCTGCTTTCTCTACTCAATGAAAATAAATTAATTTGGAGTACTAATTGACTAGACAAAACATATTTTCTTTCATGTAATTGGCAAGAGTCCATGAGCTACTGATGTATGGGATATACAATCCTACCAGGAGGGCCAAAGTTTCCCAAACCTCAAAATGCCTATAAATACACCCCTCACCACACCCACAATTCACTTTTTACAAACTTTGACTCCTATGGAGGTGGTGAAGTAAGTTTGTGCTTGATTTCTATGACGATTCTAAGCATTTTGAAGCCTAATTCCTCTGAGTACAGTGTTTGTCAGAAGGTTTTATGGTTTTCCTTGCGGGAAATCTTTTCAAAGGTTCTCTGTTATCGGTCGTAGGGATTCATCTCCGATCTCCCTTTTCAGATCGACGCTATACTCTTATATTCCATTACCTCTGCTGATACTTTTTCAGTACTGGTTTGGCTATCTGTTATATGTGGATGGGTGTCTTTCGGTAAGTATGTTTTTCTTATTTAAGACACTCTCAGCTATGGTTTGGCGCTTTATGTATTAATATAAAGCTTTAAATATATGTATTTTACTTATATTTGCCATGAGTCAGGTCTATTTATATTTCCTTTTGCAGACTGTCAAGCATGTTTAGGAAGTTATTTGTCATACCTGGGGTATAGTCCTTTTTTCAAATTGACTGTTTTTTCTTTCAATTTCACGTGCAAAATTAGGCTCGCGAGGGCGCAAAATGCTGTTATTTATTGCATCATTCTTGGCGCAATAATTTTTTGCTGAAAATTTACGCCTTTGATGATGCAAGTTAGTCATTTCCGGAGTCTTTTTTGATGCCAGGGTTCCTTGCATGAGGTTGCGTCTGTGATGACGCAAGTTGCGTCATTTCCGGATGTTGTAGTCGCCAAACATTTTCCTTCCTTATGCGTCATACTTGGCGCCAAAAATGTAGTTTATTTTTTCACCCCACTTCCTATATGCCTCTTGCCTTCTATATGCTCAGAGGGCTATGCTGTTTGCATTTTTTTCCCATTCCTGAAACTGCCATATAAGGAAATTGTCAATTTTGCTTTAATGTTGTTTTTTCTTTTACATTTTGCAAGATGTCTCAATCTGATCCTGTCTCAAAAGTAACTGTTGGAACCCTGCTGCCTGGTCACAGTTCTAGCAAAGCTAAGTGTATCTGTTGTAAATTAGCTGAGATTATATCTCCAGCTGTAGTATGTAACAGTTGTCATGATAAGCTTTTGCACGCAGAAAACATTTCCATGAGTACTAGTACAGCTTCTGTTGTTCCTTCAACATCTAATGTACATGATATCCCTGTTGATATGAAAAAATTATGTTGCTGATGTGATACAGAATGCTTTGTCTGCTATTCCGCCTTCTAATATATGTAAAAGGTCTTTTAAAACTTCTCATAAAATTGATGACATTTCTAATGACCGACAACATACTGAAATATCCTCCTCTGATGAGGTTCTCCCTGATTCAGAAGATCCTACCTCAGACACTGACTAATCTACTTATCTTTTCAAGATTGAGTATATTCGTTCCTTGTTAAAAGAAGTGTTGGTTACTTTGGATATTGAGGAGTCTAGTCCTCGTGATATCAAAACTAGTAAACGTTTAAATTCTGTTTATTTCTGATGTGATTGCTAAGGAATGTGTTACACACGGCACTTCTTTCAATCCTCCTTCTAGGTTTATAAGGTTGTACCCTTTGCCAGCGGCTAGATTAGCGTTTTGGGAAAAGATCCCCAAAGTTGATGGGGCTATTTCTACTCTTGCCAAACGTACTACTATTTTTATGGAAGACAGTACTTCTTTTAAAGATCCTTTAGATAAGAAACTTTGAATCGTATTTTTTAATGTTTCATCTGCTGTTTAAATATTGATAAAATAAGTGTAAAATTTCTATAAAACAATGGGAGCTGCCATGTTGTAAGTTAGGTTACCTTCTCTGCTGTGGCCAATTAGGGGCAGTTATAAATAGGTCACTAGAGTGGGCAGCCAATGACTGTGTGGAATATAACATTGTTTTGCAGTTCCATTTCTAACGGACAGAAAAGCTCATAATTTCAGAATGGAATTACAGGAAACGGTGACAAAATAAAAGCTGAAAGTATATTTTTCTTCTTTAATGTGACCTATAAACTGTACAACTCAATTGAAAAACAAACTGAAATGTTAAACTAATACTTTGTTGAAGCACCTTTTGATTTTATTACAGCACTCAGTCTTTTTGGGTATGAGTCTATCAGCATGGCACATTTTGACTTGGCAAGATTTGCCCCTTCTTTGCAAAAACACTCCAAATCTGTCAGATTGCAAGGGCATCTCCTGTGCACAGCCCTCTTCAGATCACCCCACAGATTTTCAATCGGATTCAGGTCTGGGCTCTGGCTGGGCCATTCCAAAACTTTCATCTTCTTCTAGTGAAGCCATTCCTTTGTTGATTTGGATGTATGCTTTGGGTCGTTGTCGTTGTCATGCTGAAAGATGAAGTTCCTCTTCATGTTCGGCTTTCTAGCAGAAGCCTGAAGGTTTTGTGCCAATATTGACTGGTATTTGGAACTGTTCATAATTCCCTCTAGCTTAACTAAGGTCCCAGTTCCAGCTGAAGAAAAACAGCCCCAAAGCATGATGCTGCCACCACCATGCTTCACTGTGGGTATGGTGTTCTTTTGGTGATGTGCAGTGTTGTTTTTGCGCCAAACATATCTTTTGGAATTATGGCCAAAAAGTTCAACCTTGGTTTCATCAGACCATAACACCTTTTCCCACATGTTTTTGGAAGACTTCAGATGTGTTTTTGCAAAATGTAGCCTGGCTTGGATGTTTTTCTTCGTAAGAAAAGGCTTTTGTCTTGCCACTCTACCCTATAGGCCAGACATATGAAGAATACGAGAGATTGTTGTCACATGTACCACACAGCCAGTACTTGCCAGATATTCCTGCAGCTCCTTTAATGTTGCTGTAGGCCTCTTGGTAGCCTCGCAGACCAGTTTTCTTCTTGTCTTTTCATCAATTTTGGAGGGACGTCCAGTTCTTGGTAATGTCACTGTTGTGCCATGTTTTCTCCACTTAATGATGACTGTCTTCACTGTGTTCCATGGTATATCTAATTAATTTCTTTTGTACCCTTCTCCTGACCTTTTAACAATGAGATCCCTCTGATGCTTTGGAAGCTCTCTGCGGACCATGGCTTTTGCTGTGGGATGCGACTAAGAAAATTTCAGGAAAGACCAACTAGAGCAGCTGAACTTTATTTGGGGTTAATCAGAGGCACTTTAAATGATGGCAGGTGTATGCTGACTCCTATTTAACACGATTTTGAATGTGATTGCTTAATTCTGAACACAGCTACATCCCCAGTTATAAGAGGGTGTGCACACTTATGCAACCACATTATTTTAGTTTTTTTTTTGTTCTCTTCCCTCCACCTAAAAGATTACAGTTTGTTTTTCAATTGAGTTGTACAGTTTATAGGTCACATTAAAGGTGGAAAAAGTTCTGAAATGATTTATCTTTGTCTCATTTTTTTACATCACAGAAACCTGATTTTAACAGGGGTGTGTAGACTTTTTCTATCCACTGTATGTGTATGTATATATATATATATATATATATATATATATATATATATATATATATAAGCACTCTCCGGCTTTGATATAGCACAAAAGTATTGTATAATACAATACTTTTGTACTATATCAAAACCGGAGAGTGCCTACCTGTTCTAAGTTTGTATTGAATATTTAATCCTCAGTTCACCCTGGAAGTTGGTACTAAGTTGAGTGAGTGCTGGTTCCTGGATTGGAATATATATATATATATATATATATATATATATATATATATATATATATATATATATATATAATCTGTAATTTAATGTAATATTTTTAATAGTGTATTTGCTCTTTTTTTTTTATAGTGCTACTCCTGAATACAATGGACAGACTAGCAATGTGTCTGTGAAAGGTCAACCTATGGATGTAGGCATGCAGGACGCAGAAAATGGTCTGAAGTCTGGAGCCACAGCAAACACAACTCATACCCAAGAGGAAGCTCTCTCTACACCTTCTTCTAAAAACTCTAAATCAAAGCAAAAACTTAATGTTAAAGAAGAGTTGGAGAAACGACAAGGAGGGAAACAGTTGTTAAACCTTGTAGTAATAGGTGATTCATATTTATTTTTTACCTGACCTTCATCTCCTACAGATCGAATTTTCTTTTTGTAATCCAACACAATCAAATTGGATTCTTTTGCACAGAATAGTAAAAAATAATGTATATGTGTATATGGATGTAGAGGAGGACACCTAACTGTGTGTAAGTTATTTTGCCATCCCAAGCATACTGTGTAAATCAAGAGTCTATATCTTAAGAAATATCAAGGTTAGTTTGCAATAAAGCCAGGATCATGGCTACGTAATAATCCCAAGGCACCAATACACAACTTCAGTTGTTGCAGTTGGTCCTTATTTTCATCTAATACGAGGAGAGTCCACGGCTTCATTCATTACTTGTGGGAATACAGAACCTGACTACCAGGAGGAGGCAAAGACACCAGGCTTAAATACCTCCCCCACTCCCCTCATCCCCCAGTCATTCTTTTCCTTTAGTCACAAGAGGTTGGCAGAGATGTGTCAGAAGATTTTGGAGAAGTCACTTATGGAGGGTAGTACTCTTTGAGATGGACTGGAGTTTTAAGTAGTCCTGTCAGCCTCTCAGTGAGAGCATGGATGTAAGTTAGAGTCCGGAGATGCAGGGAGAGTCTTTCTGCAAAACCATCCCAACTCATATTAACAGCTCCTTAAGCAATCAGCGTTGACGAGTTTCACTGCCTGCTTTCTTCACTCAAGTCCATGTGAGGAGCGATGCTACACACTATCAAAATTGAGAGGCCGTGTTTCTATTCCACGGCGTGGATTCTCGTAAGATAGTTTCATTTTCTATATATGTAATGATAACGCAAGAAGACAGGGTCACAGTGTGGCTCCTTTTATCTGTATAGAATCAAGGGTTAATATCTCCGGAAGGTGATTATTGAACAGGGGGGATGTATACATTATTGCTTTATTGTGTTATTGCTGCGGCATGTGTTAGATGTGGCTTGGGCAATGTGGAACAGTCAGGCTTTTTCCTCCCTGTATTACTGCGCAGCCTGTTTTGTTGACGCGCATTTTCCTGACTGTTGGCTGCAGGAGACGAAAGAGAGTTTCTCTGTGGGCCTGGGTCATAGGAGGTGGTGAGTGCCCCCGCCATTGGGTGTATACAGGGAGTGCAGAATTATTAGGCAAGTTGTATTTTTGAGGATTAATTTTATTATTGAACAACAACCATGTTCTCAATGAACCCAAAAAACTCATTAATATCAAAGCTGAATATTTTTGGAAGTAGTTTTTAGTTTGTTTTTAGTTTTAGCTATTTTAGGGGGATATCTGTGTGTGCAGGTGACTATTACTGTGCATAATTATTAGGCAACTTAACAAAAAACAAATATATACCCATTTCAATTATTTATTTTTACCAGTGAAACCAATATAACATCTCAACATTCACAAATATACATTTCTGACATTCAAAAACAAAACAAAAACAAATCAGTGACCAATATAGCCACCTTTCTTTGCAAGGACACTCAAAAGCCTGCCATCCATGGATTCTGTCAGTGTTTTGATCTGTTCACCATCAACATTGCGTGCAGCAGCAACCACAGCCTCCCAGACACTATTCAGAGAGGTGTACTGTTTTCCCTCCTTGTAAATCTCACATTTGATGATGGACCACAGGTTCTCAATGGGGTTCAGATCAGGTGAACAAGGAGGCCATGTCATTAGATTTTCTTCTTTTATACCCTTTCTTGCCAGCCACGCTGTGGAGTACTTGGACGCGTGTGATGGAGCATTGTCCTGCATGAAAATCATGTTTTTCTTGAAGAATGCAGACTTCTTCCTGTACCACTGCTTGAAGAAGGTGTCTTCCAGAAACTGGCAGTAGGACTGGGAGTTGAGCTTGACTCCATCCTCAACCCGAAAAGGCCCCACAAGCTCATCTTTGATGATACCAGCCCAAACCAGTACTCCACCTCCACCTTGCTGGCGTCTGAGTCGGACTGGAGCTCTCTGCCCTTTACCAATCCAGCCACGGGCCCATCCATCTGGCCCATCAAGACTCACTCTCATTTCATCAGTCCATAAAACCTTAGAAAAATCAGTCTTGAGAGATTTCTTGGCTCAGTCTTGAGGTTTCAGCTTGTGTGTCTTGTTCAGTGGTGGTCGTCTTTCAGCCTTTCTTACCTTGGCCATGTCTCTGAGTATTGCACACCTTGTGCTTTTGGGCACTCCAGTGATGTTGCAGCTCTGAAATATGGCCAAACTGGTGGCAAGTGGCATCTTGACAGCTGCACGTTTGACTTTTCTCAGTTCATGGGCAGTTATTTTGCGCCTTGGTTTTTCCACACGCTTCTTGCGACCCTGTTGACTATTTTGAATGAAACGCTTGATTGTTCGATGATCACGCTTCAGAAGCTTTGCAATTTTAAGAGTGCTGCATCCCTCTGCAAGATATCTCACTATTTTTGACTTTTCTGAGCCTGTCAAGTCCTTCTTTTGACCCATTTTGTCAAAGGAAAGGAAGTTGCCTAATAATTATGCACACCTGATATAGGGTGTTGATGTCATTAGACCACACCCCTTCTAATTGCAGAGATGCACATCACCTAATATGCTTAATTGGTGATGTGGTCAAAATACTAATTTGCCTAATAATTCTGCACTCCCTGTAAAGGTGCCTTTTTAAATAGTGTTAAGGTCCATATTAAAGGCGTAAGCTATGGAGGACTCTGATATGTTAGAGGGTACTCTCTCTTTACCCAAATCTAATGCCTGTGTTTACTGTGAGGAGTCTGTGGTATTCCCGCCTGCTCAACTATGTTCCACATGCCTTGATAAAGTAGTGCTATCTAAAAGAAATAAGATTTTTAGTACCACTGAGCCATCCACCTATGAGGGCTCTCTGTCCCGCGAGGTGCATTCCCTACATTCATCTCCGATTACACATGCAACTCCCCGGTGCACTTCTAATCCTCCTGCGGGAGGAACCATGTTTGCCGCCTGATTTTGCTGAGCAGTTGCAAACGGCGGTATCTGCAGTCTTTAGTGCTTTACCTTGCCAGGCTAAGCGCAAGCGAAAGGTTAAACAGTGCTATCCTTCCCAGGGGTCATCTACTCCGTTGGATGTCTCTGAGACTAGATTATCCGCTGATGCAGAGGATTACGATACTTCGGAGGACTCTCTCTCTCTCTCTGGGATGGAATCTGCGGCCTCTAAACCTCCGGCTGTGGAGGAACCTAACTTTAGGTTTAGGATGGAGAACTTACGCTTTTTATTAAAAGAGGTGCTGGCTACACTAGAGGTTCTGGAACTTACCGGAGGAACCTTCGATTCCTAAGCTTGATAAGGTTTATGAGGACAGTGTAGTGCCCCAAACGTTCCCAGTTCCCGTAAAGATGGCAAATATCAAGAATGAATGGGAGATACTTGGATCGTCTTTCTCCCCTTCTTCGTTTAAAAAATTGTTCCTGGTTCCAGACTCTCCGCTACAATTGTACGGATCTGTCCCTAATGTGGATGGAGCTATGTCTACCCTTGCCAAGCGCACCACTATCCCGCTTGAGGATAGTTCGTCGTTTAAGGAACCCATGGATAAGAAATTAGAGACCCTGTTTAGAAAGATGTTTCAGCGCACAGTGTTCGTATTTCAACCTGCAGCCCACGGTTGCTGCGGTGGCGGGAGCCACTACCCATTGGTGCAACTCTCTATCTGAGATGATCGAGGTGGAGACTCCCTTCGATGAGATACATGAAAAGAATTAAGGCCCTGAGGGTAGCTAATTTGTTTATTTGTGATGCTAATTTGCAGATTATTCGCTTGAATGCTTTTCTGTTCTGGCCCGGAGAGGGCCCTGTGGTTTAAGTTGTGGTCTGCTGACATGACATCCAAATCTAGATTGCTTTCTCTTCCGTTTCAGGGAAAGATTCTATTTGGTCCAGGCCTGGATTCTATCATATCCACTGTCACGGGGGGCAAGGGTGCTTTTCTACCGCAGGTTAGGAAGAACAAACCTAAGGGTCCTAATTTTCGTCCCTTACGTTCGGACAAGTCCAAACGACAGCAGCCTGCTGCGAAACCCGAGCAGTGCAAGGGATCTTGGAATAAATCCAACAAGAGCAAGAATCCCATGGAGACAAAATAGTCATGAAGGGGCTGCCCCCGATCCGTCTGGATCTCGTAGGGGCAGACTATCTCTTTTCACGGAGGCTTGGATGAGAGATGTTCAGGATCCTTGGGTTCTGGAAGTTGTTGCCCAGGGATACAGGATAGGTTTCAAGACTAATCCTCCCAAGGGCAGATTTCTCGTGTCAAATCTATCGTCAAAACCAGAAAAACTACATGCCTTCCTCGAGTGTGTGAGGGATCTCTCCGCTCTAGGAGTTATTGTACTGGTACCTCTAGCAGAAAGGGGTCTAGGATACTATTCAAACCTTTTCGTGGTCCCAAAGAAGGAGGGCAACATCAAGTGTTTAAACAACTTTCTTTCAGTTCCATCGTTCAAAATGGAGACGATAAGGTCTATACTGCCCCTATTTCAAGAGGATCAACATCCTGGAGCTTTGGGCAATGTTTAACACTCTGGGGGCTTGGCCTCTCCTGGGGTCGTCCAAGTTCATCAGATTCCAGTCGGACAACATTACCTTGGCTTACATCAATCATCAGGGGGTACGAGAAGCTCTCTATCCATGAGGGAAGTTTCTCGGACACGACTGCTCGCTTTTAGCGATCCACATCCCGGATGTGGACAATTGGGAAGCGGATTTTCTCAGCAGACAGTCGTTTCATCCGGGGGGAATGGCCTCTTCACCCCGAAGTGTTTGCAGAGAATTGCAACAGTTAGGAGATTCCGTAGATAGATCTCATGGCGTCCAGACTCAACTTCAAACTACCCAGATAAGGATCACAGTCCAGGGATCCCCAGGCATAGCTGATAGATGCCTTAGCCGTGCCTTGGGGCTTCACCCTAGTTTACATATTTCCTCCGTTACCACTTCTACCTTGTGTAGTGGCACACATCAAACAGGAGCAAGCATCAACTATTCTGATTGCTCCGTCATGGCCTCGGAGGACGTGGTTTGCAGACCTAGTGGGGATGTCATCGTCCCCTCCATGGAGGTTGCCCTGTCACAGGGATCTGCTGGTTCAGGGTCCCTTTGTGCATCAGAATCTAGATTCTCTGCAGCTGACTGCGTGGAGATTGAACGTCTAGTCTTAGCCAGAAGAGGATTTTCTGAGAGGGTAATTGATACTCTCATTCAAGCCATAAAGCTGGTCACCCATCACATCTATCATAAGGTGTGGAGGACCTACTTACTCTGGGGTGAATCTCGTGGATATTCCTGGCATAAGGTCAGGGTATCCAGAATTCAGTTCCTTAAGGGGACAGATTTCGGTGTTGTTACATAAGAAGCTCGCTGAGCTTCCTGATATACAGTCTTTCGTTCAGGCCCTGTCCAGGATCAGGCCTGTGTTTAGACATTCTGCTCCTCCTTGGAGTCTGAATCTGGTTCTGAAGGTTCTGCAGGGGGCTCCGTTCGAGCCTATGCATTCTCTTGACATTAAGACTGTCTTGGAAGGTTTTCTTCCTACTGGCCATTGCCTCGACTTGCAGGGTGTCTGAATTAGCGGCCTTGCAATGTGTGCCTCCTTACCTGGTTTTCCATACAGATAAGGCCGTTCTTCGCACTGCTCTGTGATTTCTCCCTAAGGTGGTGTCTGATCGTAACATATTCCTTCCTTGAGTCCTAATCATTCTTGTTCGAAGGAGCGGTTACTTCATAACCTGGATGTGGTTCGAGCCTTGAAATTCTATCTTCAGGCTACCAAGGATTTCAGACAAACCTCAACTTTGTTTGTTGTCTATTCGGGGAAGCGTAAGGGGCAGAAGGCTTCTTTCACTTCTTTATCCTTTTGGCTGAGGAGCTTGATTCGTTTGGCCTATGAGACAGCGGGACATAAGCCTCCTCAGAGGATTACGACTCACTCAACTAGAGCTGTGGTTTCTTCTTGGGACTTTAAGAATAAGGCCTCTATGGCGCAGATTTGTAAGGCAGCTACCTGGTCCTCCTGACGGACTTTCACAAAGTTTTGCAAATTTGACGTTTTTGCTTCGGCTAAAGCTGTGTTTGGAAGAAAGGTTTTACAGGCTGTGGTGCCCTCAGTTTAGGGTCTGCATTTCTTTTTACCCTCCCGTTATTCATTCAGTGTCCTCTAGAGCTTGGGTATTTGTTTCCCACAAGTAATGAATGAAGCTGTGGACTCTCCTTGTATTAGATGGAAAACATAAATGATGCTTACCTGATTATTTAATTTCCATCGTTACGAGGAGAGTTCATGGCTCCCACCCGGTTCTCCGCTGGTCTTTACCTCCTCCTGGTGGCCAGGTTCTGTATTCCTACAAATAATGAATGAAGCCGTGGACTCTCCTCGTAACAATGGAAATGAAATTATCAGGTAAGCATAATTTGTTTTTATAAACATTTGTTGTGGAAACAATATTGAGTTGATTTTGGAGTGTTCGAATTTTTATTTTAGAAATAAAATCACCTTATACAAAATTTGACAAGTATATTTGGTGTTGAGTAGAGAATAATAGCCACAATATATTTTTTTGCTTAATTTAGGTCACGTTGATGCTGGAAAAAGTACACTTATGGGGCATCTCTTATACCTCTTGGGACATGTAAACAAACGAACTATGCATAAATATGAGCAAGAGTCCAAGAAGGCCGGGAAAGCATCATTTGCATATGCCTGGGTGCTGGATGAGACTGGAGAAGAGCGACAAAGGTATTCTCAAACTTGTAGCTTGCTTTCAAGTATATTACTCAAAGATTCAAGGAAGAACAGTGTAAATTCCTTAAATATTTGCTAGTTGTATACCTTCCTGTGGTATACAGTGCATGAATTAATACACAAGACTGCTAATTGCCCATTCCCCAGATTTGCATAACCAACACAGTTATACTAATATATACCTTTTACCTCTGTGATTACCTTGTATCTAAGCCTCTGCAGACTGTCCCCTTATTTCAGTTCTTTTGAAATACTTGCATTTCAGACAAACAGTGCTGACTCATAAATAACTTCACGGGAGTGAGCACAATGTTATCTGTATGGTACACATGAACTAGCACTGTCTAGCTGTCAAAATGCACTGATATTATCATACAAGCCTACCTAGGCTTAGCTTTCAACTAAAAAATACCAAGAGAACAAAGCAATTTTGAAGATAAAAGTAAAATGGAATGTTGCTTAAAATTGAATGCCCTATCTGAGTCATAAATGTTTAGTTTTGACTAGACTGTCCCTTTAAAGGGACAGTCAACACCAACATTTTTATTGTTTTAAAAGATAGATAATGCCTTTACTATCCAACACTGTTGTATTAATATTTTTTATAACATTTAAAACTCTAAATTTCTGATTGTTTCTAAGCCACTACAGACAGCCTCTTATCACATGCTTTCTTATTTGCTTTTCACAACAGGAGACTGCTAGTTCATGTGGGCCATATAGATTACATTGTGCTCACGCCCGTGAAGTTGTGCACAACACAGCACTAATTGGCTAAAATGCAAGTCAATAGATAATCAATAAAAAGTCATGTGATCAGGGGGCTTTCAGAAGAGACTTAGATACAAGGTAATCACAGAGGTAAAAAGTATATTAATATAACTGTGTTGGTTATGCAAAACTGGGGAATGGGTAATAAAGGGATTATCTATCTTTTTAAACAATAAACAGCTTGGAGTTGACTGTCCCTTTTAAACACGCGTTCTGTAAGCAGCTACAGCCTTAGTTGCTGTGTTGTAGACACTTTACAGTTCTTAACTCTGATAATATGCGTTAATGTAACAATGTCCATGTTTTAAATCTATGAAACTGGGTTTGGGTCATTGGATACAAGTCTCCTCTATAACGCATGTTCAAATAAGTACTTATATGAAATTATCCCCATAGAAAATTAGTCATTATTAATCTTTGCGAATAACGTTACTCATTTGCGTCTGTGCAATTGTAAGAAATGTTCAGCTCATATGCCAAGACAATGCCCTATGTATGGATTTACCATTAGGCACATGCACACTATCAGAATGATGCTTATGATGGCAGTTTTCACTTGGTATCTCTGAGGTTGTGCATTTCATAGGAAGATACCAGAGATATTTGTGCAAACTTTCGATTTAGAGGGCAATACTTGGTTAGTGCTAACCAATGAGCAGTGTTGCCTTATTTAAACCATGGAATGTTTTTTGTACATACTTTTTACAGCTACCTTATAAAAAAAATAGAAGATTGATTAAGCATCCAGAAAATATTGAAAATCAAAGGTTGTAAATTGCTTGAGACAGCACAGTACCTCAGTTTCTCACGTGATTTTATGTAAAACGTGTAGGATAAGTGCAGCAGGTTGGGCTTAAAGGGACAGTCAAGTCCAAAAAAAAACTTTCATGATTCAAATAGGGCATGTAATTTTAAACAACTTTCCAATTTACTTTTATCACCAATTTTGCTTTGTTCTTTTTGTATTCTTAGTTGAAAGCTAAACCTAGGAGGTTCATATGCTAATTTCTTAGACCTTGAAGGCCGCCTCTAATCTGAATGCATTTTGACAGTTTTTCACCACTAGAGGGCGTTAGTTCTTGTGTTTCATATAGATAACATTTGCTCATGCATGTGAAGTTACCTAGGAGTCGGCACTAAATTGCAAGTCTGTCAAATGAACTAAAATAAAGGGGCAGTCTGCAGAGGCTTAGATAAAAGGTAATAACAGACGTAAAATGTGTATAATTATAACTGTGTTGGTTATGCAAAACTGGGGAATGGGTAATAAAAGGATTATCTATCTTTTTAAACTATAAAAATTCTGGTGTTGACTGTCCCTTTAAAGGGACATGAAACACAATTTTTTTTTTCTTTCATGATTCAGCTAAAACTAAAAAATGCAATTTCAAGCACCTTTCCAGTTTACTTCTTTTTATCTAATTTTTGTTTTGTTTTCTAGGTTTACTTTTTTTTTAAAAGTATACCTAGGTAGGCTCAGGATGCCTTATATTATTGACTCAATCTGTATTTAGCTACCTCCAAGTTGTGCATTGCTGTTTCTTCAACAAAGGATGACGCAAATTAGATATTAGAAGTTAATTGGGAAGGTGTTTAAATTTATAATCTCTATCTGAATCATGAAAGAAGAATTTGGGGTTTCTTGTCCTTTTAATAAAGCTTTTCTTGTCATTGCACACACTGTGCATGCATTATTCAGTGCTTACAATTCATTCAATAATACGATAATGTTTACAATGATGTTGTTTTTATACTGCTTATCAAACACAGATAACAGAGGGACCTGAACTATGCAGGCCCGTCAACTTTATTTGATATGGTTTTGATCACTGCGGTCCACCCCTTTTTATTAAAGCTCTAACACTGTCCGGATTCCATCGTACAGTCAGGAATTTAGTAGCATATTTGACTTATAGATTGTTTAAGTAGCTGTGATATATGCTTTTATTTATTGTCAATTCTGTGTTCTTCCTCTAAAACAAAGGGCAATGTTTAACTTCTTTTTCATAAAGCTACTGTTAGGGACTGTTTTGCAGAATATCTGTATTTATCACACCTTCCATCTTGCCCTGTGTGGACCTCATTAGAATTCAGTTCTTAGTGGACACACAAGCTTTCTTAAAGAGACATGAAACACAAAATTGTTCTTTCATGATTCAGATAATACAATTTTAAACAATTGTACAATTTATTTCTATTATATAGTTTGCTTTATTCCCTTGGAATCTTTTGTTAAAGGAGCAGCAATGCACTAATGGCAACTAGCTGAAAGCCAATGACAAGAGGCATATATGTGCGGCCACCAATCAGCAGCTTCTGAGCCTACCTAGGTATTCTTTTTAACAAAGCATACAAAAATAACTAAACAAATTAGATAAAAGAAATACATTGGAAATTATTTACAATTGTAGACTATCTGAATTATGAAAGAAAATATTTGGGTTTCATGTCCTTTTTTTAATAGTTATCTTGATATTTCTACAATAGGACTTTGGAAATTTCTATAAGTTGGTTTACAATACAATGGTGATTTTGATTTCATTAGGGGAGTGACCATGGATGTGGGGATGACGAAATTTGAAACCAAGACTAAAGTTATTACACTGATGGATGCACCTGGGCACAAAGACTTTATCCCAAACATGATAACAGGCGCCGCTCAGGTTGGTCTTTGCATTAGTTACTTTCATGCAAACATCTGTTCTCGTTTCACTGCTGTCTGTGGCTTGTCCATTTGACATAAGATTGTTTGTCAAAAGGATGCACATACAGAAATTGTCTTTGTTCTATATAGATTAAACTACTTTCCTTTAATTTAAAACATTTTGTTGGGTTATGTTATATCTGTAGGACTGCTCTCAAATTCCTGTGTCATTGTTACTTATGCAGGGCCTTATTTTTATCATTTTAAATGTATGTGGGTAACAATACTAGGAATTAATATGTGCATTTTCCTTTCTAAGATAGGGAGAGTCCACAGCTTCATTCCTTACTGTTGGGAAATACAACACCTGGCCACCAGGAGGAGGCAAAGACACCCCAGCCAAAGGCTTAAATATCCTTTCCACTTCCTCATTACCCCAGTCATTCTTTGCCTTTCATTACAATAGGAGGTGGCAGAGAAGTGGCAGAAGATTTTTGTTTCAACTGGAGGCTGCAGTTGCCGGTGAAGCTACCTACTGGTGCAACTCTTTGTCGGAACTCATTGAGGTGGAGTCTCCCCTAGAGGATATTCAAGACAGAATTAAAGCTCTAAAAATTGCTCATTCTTTTATCTTTGATGCGAACATGCAAATTATTTGCCTAAATGCAGAGGCCTCTGGCTCCCGTCGGGCGCTCAGGTTGAAGTCTTGGTCTGCGGATATGACTTCTAAGTCGAAACTCCTTTCTCTTCTCTTCAAGGGAAAGATTTTATTTGGTCCAGGCCTAGTTAAGCAAGAGTGCTTTCCTACCGCAAG